>NC_056731.1:528405543-528500543 GCF_019279795.1 Protopterus annectens
TTAAGAATGGTTTTAGTGACACACTATTATTCAAGCCAGGGTACTTATCTGATTGTAATTTTAAAATCCATTGCTGCTCTGCAGATTCTGTTCTGTTCTTAAGGTCTCCTCCTCCAACATTGACATGTAAAAGTTCTACAGCTAAAAACTTATGCTCATCGCCTTCCTTCATCACATGCATAGCTAAGGCATTAGACTCTTTCGAGTTCCTGATATCATGATGATGTTCCAATATTCTATCTTTCAAAAGTCTGTTTGTTTTGCCAATATAATACGCATAGCATGCAAAAACTAAGGTAAACCAAATTCTTAGTGTGACAATCAGCATAAAAATCAGTAATGATCTCAAAACCAAGATGTGGGTGTGTAAAATTACCTCCTGAATAAATATAAGCACAGGATTTACACCTTCTACAAGCAAATGTGCCATCTCTTTCTGCTTGCACATGAGCAGTAGAATTCAGGGGTCTATAGCACAGTTGCTTCTTTAAAGTTCCTAAACGTAAAATCTGTTTTATTATTAACCCCACGTAGCTCTGGTATGTCCCAATTTATACTAATAACATCACATACTACACTGATGTTGCTAGCAAAAGTCAGAGGCATTCTCAATTTAGTTCTGTCAGTGTTGTTCACAGACCCACACTCATCTGTACCATTAGGCATCTGCACAGATACTGTGTTAAGAGTTCGTGCCAAAAAATGGTCTGCATCTGCCCATCCTCTCCTTCCAAGCTTCTGAAATCTGTGTATCTATGATATCATTCTTATAGCCCCTGCTAAAAAATTCATCTTTCAGAGAAGCTAGAGCAATATTCAAGTCAGCTTCATTATTATGAAGATGCATCATACGAAAAACCTGTTTAGTATGGTTTGGATGCATACTATTGTTGTGCAGGATACTGTTCCTTCTGACACTCTTCCTGTACACACTAGTAGTAACTGAATCTAGCATATCTCTATTTATCTGTACATCTAAAAAATCTATCTTTGTGGATGAATATTTATAAGTGAACTTTAAGAAATCATTCGTACCATTAATATACTGAAAAAATTCCAATAACAATTGCTCAGTCCCTTTCCAAAGCAAAAAATATCAACAACAAACTGTACATACCAACCAACTGAGGAACCATATCTATCGCTCGAAAGAATATGTTGCATCTCCCATCCAACCAAAGTAAGGTTGGCGTAGCTATTGGCACAAGCTGTGTCCATAGCTACCCCAACCTTTTGCACGTAATGTACACAATTGAAAATGAACACATTCTCTAAAATAATATCTAATAAGCCACATTAAAGTTTGATCTTGTCATTAGACACATTATGTGCATGTAGTAGAGACCTGACATTCTCTATACCCCAGTCATTGGGTATCACAGTAAAAAGTGAAACTATATCCAGTGTAACAAAGAAGCAAGATCCTATAATATTACCAAGCTGGCTAGTTAGCTGAGAGAGAAAATCTTTTGTATCCTTCAAGACTGTCTTGCATTCATTCAAAACAGTACAAAGATTTTTCTCCACAAAAATGGACAAGGGTTCTGTCAGCCAACCCCTACTAGACACTATGGGTCTCTCCATTGGTGGTCTATAGAGATCTTTGTGTATCTTCGGGAGGCCATATAATATTGGGACGGTAGGATTATCAACTTTAAAATATTCAAATAATGGTTCTGTTATCAAGCCTGTGATCAAGAGATCAAATATTAAAAACTCTACTTTCTCAATGATACCCATGAGTGTATACGATGGTATAGGAACATAGGTGTCTGTATTAGCTAATAATTCCATCATTAATGAAATATAAACACATTTATCTAGCACGACTATGGCTCCACCTTTATCAGCTGGTCTTATTTCAACACTACTTAAACATTTCAAGTCTGATAAAGCTTGCCTCTCATCAGAGGTTAAGTTAAAAAAAATCGGTCATTGTGATTATCCAAAAACTTCTGTCTGAGTTGTCTATCACAAACATCTATAAACAGGTCAATGGCAGAATTTTAAAAACAATCATTATAAACATCATTCTTAAACATTGTGTTCAAGGTCAAAGTCCTGCCAAACATATGTAGATCTTGTAAAACATCAGTTAACACTGCTGTCTGTGCAGGTACGAAAGTTAACCCTCTATTTACAACTGAAATCTGAGTTTCAGTTAACGTGATCGATGATATGTTGTATACTAAACCTGTTTGGTTCTTTTTACACTCCTTGTTGTATCTTCTTCACTCTGAATCCGTCGAATCCTGGGATTCTGGAACAGATTTCCTTGACCTCCCCGGTTCTTTCAGTAAAAAGCATCCATTAGGGGCAATGTAGCAATTGCCTCATGTACACAGGCAACCCTCTCCTCCTACCACCCAACACTACAACCTGTGAGTGATGCACTTATCTTGCCAAACTGGAGGGTAAACCTCTTTCCAACCAAGACTGAACTTGACAGTCAAGAGGAGAAGGTAAACACTTGCACCACACCACACTCATCACATAGTCTCACTAAACCTACACCACCAAAATTCACACACAGAAACACAAACATTCGCGAAGGCTCTCAGTAATAATCTGCTCAAGCAACAGAGACCTCCAAAGCAGAAACGCAAGCAACATCCATCCCCAACACAACCCAAATGACACACAGCCCACAGACTCAGTGTGACACTCAACCACATCCCATAAGGCAAAACAAACACTAGTCATAGGTGACTCTATAGTCAGGCACATTGATGTCCCACTCACCAGGCTAAACAAGGAGAAGGTTACTGTCAGCTGCCTGTTGGGTGCCAAGACCTGCCACATAACCCACAAACTCAGGTCACTCCACAAGTACAAATATGACTCTGTCATTGTCCATGTTGGTGTGAATGACCTGAGATGTACCTCCCTGGACTACATGAAAGGAGATATGGAACAGTTCTCCGATCTTGTAGCCTTGAGTAGCATCCTGCCATCGCCCAAAATGATACCGCAGTACAAGGACAAAATGATTGACTTACACACCTGGTTAAGCTTCTGGTGTCATTCTAAGGGGATCCAGTATCTGTCTGCCTGGGAGATGGCCTGCACCTATCATCCCTGGGATTCCAGATACTGGCTAAGGCTCTTGCTGCCCCGATAGTGCCTTTTTTAGGCAAGGCACAAATCAGATATCGATGTTCTCCATTTTAAGGAGTGCCTCGAGGGAGTGCATTTTGAGATTTAGACTTCTAGCATTAAGTAGCATTGCTTGCCTGTTCCTGTGGTGGTGAATTTGTCATTTGAGCCTTGCCTAAAAAAGGCACTATAGGGGCAGCAAGAGCTTTAGCCAGTATCTGGAATCCCAGGGATGGTAGGTGCAGGCCATCTCTGGCAAAACATCGTGGTCTGTCGACCATGTCGTCCCAGGCAGACAGATACTGGATCCCCTTAGAACTGACTGACACCTGGTTCAAGGCTCCAGAGAGCACCTCTGCATTATCAGGCTATAACTCATACCACACTTTTCAGCCACCTAAAATGGACTGGAACACCAAAGGCGGAGGTGTGTCCATATTCATTAAGGATAGCCATCTCTCCAGGCTAGATGTTCAGCATAATGCATCCGAGGTTATCCAAGTGCAACTAACTCTGGGCAAAACTGCAATCCAAATTGTAGCATGCTACAGATCCCCCATCATGCGCCAGGATTCCCACTCCTCTTTTCTTGATATATTGGAAAATATTAGGGTTCAACCAAACACCCTAATAATGGGCAATTTCAACTACCCCAACATTAACTGGGAAAACTACTCATGTACTAACTCCTTCGCTCAACGCTTTCTGGAATTCATAAATTCCAAAGCCTGGATCAACTTATCCACACCCCCACCAAGGACAACAATATCCTAGAACTAGTCATTAACAACATGAGTTCCACAGCTGAAGTCAACTCCTCGTTGGTCAGATCCGACCATAAGCTAATCACCCTAGATATCCACATCCCGCCCCCACCCCCCATTAAGGAAATCATGGTAAAAAATTTCTCCAAAGCCAACTTCATGCTTCTTAAGACAGAAGTGGCGAACTTCATGACATCCATGCAGATGGACAATACAGTTACGACTGCTGAATCCTACACAGATGCACTCTATAAACACTTACACGAGTGCATGGATTGTGCTATCCCAAACAGAACCAAGACGCTAAGCCAATCTGGTGGTCCTCTGCCATAAACAAACTCTACAACAGAAGGAAGAAACTGTTGCAAGAGAGAGTAAAATCCTATGAGTGGAGGAGTTCCCTGGTCAGCCTCAGTAAGAAGCCGAGATCCCTTATAAGATCCTCCAAAGCTAGCTACAAAAACAAAATTGCCACTGATTCTAGGGACAGCCACAAAGCATTCTATAGCTGTGTCAAGAGTCTCAATGGCAACACCCAGATCTGTTCTGAGTTACAGCACAAAGGCACAAAAATTACAGAACCAACTGATATTGCCAACGTCCTGGCAGATAGGTTTAGTGCTAACATTACCCCCCCCCTCTCACCCCCTCAACGGCCCATATCTATACAGAAAGAATGCAAAGTCCCTGTAATTACAACTACGCAGGTAAAAACTGCACTCTCTAAAGCCAAAAACACAGCATCCATGGGACCGGACAACATCCCAGGCTGCGTTTTACACAAACTTCAGAACAAACTGGCTCCCCACCTAAGCACCATGTTCAATCATAGTCTCACGTTAGGCTTTGTGCCCACTGAATGGCGCACAGCAACAGTTATCCGACTCCACAAAGGGGGAGCCACCACTGATCCCAGGTACTATGGCCCTATTAGCCTGACGAGCCTGGCATCATCATGGAACTCATAAACAAAGACATTGGTAACCTCCAAACTGGACCCCACCCAGTTCGGGTTTGTGAAAGGCAGATCATGCCTCCTGAACCTGAATGACTTTTTTGAGGCAGTCACCAAAGCTGCAGACGAGGGTAAGGTGGTTCACACAGCCTATCTCAACCTCCCCAAGGCTTTTGACACCATTCCCCATTCTGGAATTATAGCTAAACTCACTAAACTAGGTATAAATCCCTATGTCACAAGATGGGTTGCCAACTGGCTCACTGACAGAACCCACACTGTAGAAGTTGCAAACTCCAAATCTGACTTCAAACCAGTGACAAGTGGAGTACCACAAGGTTCAGTCCTGGGACTGCTCCTGTTTGGCATCTCCTTCTCTGAAGTACAGGCTAACACAGAAGGCCTTTGGCTAACGAAGTTCGCTGATGACTGCAAACTAGGGAGCCATAGTTGAGTCCCCAAAGGATGTGGACATCCTACAGAAGGGCCTCACTGAGACAGATACTTGGTGTCAGAGCCATGGCCTCAAGCCCAATGCCAAAAAGTGCTTTGTCATCCCCTTTGGTAAAAACTCTCTACCCATGAACTGCCACATAGGCGGCAGTCTACTTAACGCTGAATGTATGATAAGAGACCTTGGGACCCAGGTGGACAGTAGTCTCTCCTTTGATAATCACATCGCCACAGTAGTCAGGAAATCCTTCTGCGTGGCACACCATCACAAAAGGGTTCTCATCTAGGAAAAAAGAGGTCACTGTTCCCCTCTACACAGCACTCAGACCCATCATAGAGTACAATGCCCCTTTTGGAATGTACCTCAAGACATCTGCAGCACCTGGAAAGGCCATAGAAGTACCTCACAAAGAGGATTACTGGCCTCAAACAGATGCCCTACACTGACAGTCTCAAAAAACTAGCTTTATTCTGTAGCATACCGCCTACTTCGAGGTGATCTCTGCCTAACATATAAAGCTGTGCCAAACCCAGAGCTGTTGGACATGCTACACCTAAAGAAATCCCAATCCCTTTGAGCTACATGCTCTAGGGACCTAAACCTGGTCACCACAATAAACAGGGCATGCTGGAGGGGTAGATTCCCAGAGACTTCCCATACTCTGGAACAAGCTACCCATCTATGTCAAGCAAAGCACCTCATTATCACACCAAGAAAAATCTTGACAAGTGGATGGAAAATAGGAAATACACCCTGGGGATCACTTCTGTGGCTCTGCTCGACAGGGGCACAGGAAAATAACTGAGTGGCATAAGCCAGGGAACCTTGTTGGCTAAGCTTACTTAAGCCCTTGGGCCGATAGCCTAGTACCTACCTATAAAAGGCTTTTATGGCCAGGTAGACTGCTGCCAACTCTTTTTGATTTACTTGCAACTTCCTCTGCTGTGGGAACCAAATGCACTGCTCTTTCATGGGACCTAGGTGGGCTCTCCAAGCTATATCTGAACTGTCCATGATAATAATCCTGTCTGCTTCTGGCAAAGTGAAATTTGCTCCTGGGTTCCTCTGTATGGTGTTCTTCCATCACAGAAGTTCCTTTTTCAAGTATGAAAGGAGAGGCAGTAGCTTTTTCAGAGGTTGGAAATGCTGTTCCCAAACATTTTTCAGAAACCACTGGAGTTTCCTCGTGCAACTTTGCAAATGGGATCATGAGAATGCATGGTACCATGTACACCAGTATCCTAAGGAATTCCCTTGCAGTGCTGAGCTGCTTTTGAACCAAACTGGTCAGACAGCCTTGCCAAGAAAGCAATCTTATCTTGGGGAAAGAAGGCTTTCTGTTGGACCGAATCTACGAGTGCTCCCAGAAAGAGGATGCTTGTTTGAGGAAGAGCTTAGGATTTTTCAAGATTTAATGCGTGACCAACCTTTGAAAGCAGTCTACAGTGATCTGTAAGATGTCTAGGGTCTTTGAAATGGATCTTCAAGTATGGGTACATATGAACCCTTAGAGTTCTGCAATGTGCCATCAGATAAGTTAGGCATTTTGTGAAAACCTTTTGGGGTAGTAGATAGCCCAAATGGTTAAATACAGAACTGGAAGTGGGAGCCTGTTGCTGCACATCGTAGATTCATTCTGTAACAGTCCGCTATGGGGACATGGAAGCAAGCATCTTTTTAGGTCTACAATGACCACAGAAACACTTTGGAAGACCATGGGCAGCAATTTATGCAACATAAGTATTTTGGATTCTGGGATGCTGAGGAACTTATTTGGATTTGAGAGGTCCAAGAAAGGCCGCTGGGTGCCATCTTTTCTTGGAACTAGAAATATCCTTGAGTAGAAGCCTTTTCTCTTTTGTCCTGGAGGGACAGACTGGATGGATCCTTGGTGAAGTAGCTCATTGAGGATAGGTGGCAAGAAGCTTTCTTGCTCTTTTCATACCTTTGGAATACCCAAGAAGGGTGGTATTTCTCTGAAATGAGAAAGGTTCTATATGCAATAGAGCTTTGGCTAGCATTTTGCCTTGAAGAGATTTAATGTACTTTAGCATATGTAACTGACATTTCAAAGCTGTCATTGTCAGGGTGGCAAAGACATAGGCTTTCTTCCCAAATCTGTCTAATAACCTACATTCCCTATCATTAGGTAGGGGATATCCTGTTGATCTAAGTTCTCCTTTTGTAGATTCAGTGGAGACTACAGAATGGACAGCCTTCCTTTTTTTTTTGAAAAGATACTTCTGAGATTCAAGCACTCTAAAACCTGTCTGGATTCCTACGACAAGGGGCTTGACAGTCAAGGTGTAAAACAATGCCTTCAGAGACATCATCCAATGCAATATGTACTGGAGTTATAGCCAGTGGTCTAGAAGAAGAAAGCAAGCTTTAGCAGTTCCCTGCAGTGGGTTTGGGCAAAGAACGAACTACTTACTTTCCTAACTGAAAGCCTCCTTCAATCCATGTAGGGCATCCCCAAAGGAAAGGTCCTCAGGGTGGGTGGGGGAGTGGTAGAAGAGAGTGGCTCATCTAAGTCTGAGTAAGTTTGAGGTGGTAACTGGCCAGATTAAGACAATTCCTCCTCATCCTCCAAACTCGAGGAATCTTCCTCTTGCTGAAAAGCTACTTCCCTGCTTCTTTTAGGTGGATTGATCTCAGAGATGGAAGAAAAGTACAGTTGTGTACACTTACCATAAATGTAGATGTTCAAGTGTATTCACTGTTGCAGTCATCACACTTTGGTTATCCTGCTAGGGGTAGCCCTCATTCAGCCCGAATACCAGATGCTTAGTATTTCTGTGTCAGCTGCTGTCGCTCCAAGACTGACGTCAGGTCATCAGTGGTATAAAATCAGACAGCCGACGCCATTACATCAGTTTTTCTTGCCCCAACTGTCAGGAGCCTCCAAATAGGGAGCTAGGTTATGGTGGAAGAACACCACCAGTGGAAAGTAAATAATAAAAATTCCCTGTAAGGAGAGAGAAAGAGAGAGACAAGGGGGATGGAGGGTGGGAAACCAGGACTACAACAGTGAATACATTAGAACGTCTACATTTATGGTAAGTGTACACAACTGTACTATGTTCTTCATGTTTCACTGATTGCAGTCATCACACTTGGATTGATTCCCAAAGCTGAAGAAAGGGTGAAGGCAGTCAAGAAGACTGGGTGCTGGCTAGGATGCGCTGCATGTCTGTGGTGGCAAAGCCTGCCCTGGATGTGGAGAAGATAGGCAGGTGGTAATGCTTGGTGAAGGTATGAACAGAAGTCCATGTTGCAGCCTCCAGGATGTCCCTGTTGGGGGCCCCTCTGAGGAAAAGCTGCAGAGGTGGAGGTTGCCCTGGTGGAATGCATCCTGATCCCCTTTGGGGGTGGTTTCCCGTGCTGTTTGTAGCAGAAATGGATGCAGTGTGTTATCCATTTGGGGATTGTTTGTTTGGATATGGCCTTGCCCTCTGCCCCTGCTGCGAAGCTGACTAGCAATTGTCAGTTTTTCTAAAAGATTTAGTCCTATCCAGGTAGAACCTGAGCTGTCTGTGCTCATCTAGAGAGTGCAGAATCCTTTCCCCCTTGTTTTGTGGGTTAGGGAAAAAGGTGGGCAAATAAATGGATTGGTTGAGAACCACACTGGACACCACTTTAGGCATGAAGGATGGGATAGTCCTGAGTGAGACCCTGTCAGCATGGAAAATGATGAAGTGCTCTACATCCATGAGTGCTTGTAGCTCTGAAACTCTTCTAGATAAAGTGATGGCCAGAAGCAAGGCTGTTTTCCAAGAGAGGAATTTTAACTCAGCTGAAGCTGCAGGCTCAAAGGGAGGTAAGGGTGAGCTTTTCCAACACAAAGTTAAGGTCCCAAGCTGGGGTAGGAGCTATTCTGGGTGGCCTTAAGTTGTTAGCCCCTCTTAGGAACTGTTTGATGAGAGAGTGGGAGAAGAGAGGTGGTTCTGTGCTGTAATGAGCAGATATGGCAGAGGCATGAATTTTAACAGAAGAGAAGGATAGACCCCTGTGTAGTAGGTCTGCTAGGTAATCCAGAATGAGAGGTAGGGAGGGCTGTGCTGTTTCGGCTCCCTTAGCCTGGATTCAGGTGCAAAACCTTTTCCACTTGTCAGCATAGGATTTTCTAGTGCTGGGGCATCTGGCCTCATGTATAACATCCAGGACTTGTTTGCTTAGGCTGGCAGCTGGAGGAGAGGTCAGGGAATAAGCCAAGCTGCCAGGTTCAGGGTCTGCAATTGTGGATACATGAATTCTCCATTCTTCTGGGTCAGGAGTGTTGAGATCCGAGGTAGGTGCCATGGTGGCAGGGGTGACAGGTGTGACAGGCTGCGCAGCAGTGGGTACCAGTGCTGGCGTGGCCAGTCTGGGGCAATCAAGATTGCCCTTGGTTTTTCCTTCCTTATTTTGAGCAGTACCTTTGAAATGAGTGGTAGAGGGGGAAATGCCAAGATCTAGAGGTTTACCCAATGGAAGGACAGAGCATCCACTTTCCAGGCCACGCTGTGAGGTTCCCTGGTGCAGAATTTTCTGAGTTGATGATTGCAGTGGGAGGCAAAGAGGTCCATCTTCAAGGTGCCCCATTTCTGGGTTACAAGGTTGAAGGTTCTGAGGTCTAGCTGCCACTCGTGTGGGTCTAGCAGGTTTCTGCTTAAGTTGTCTGCCAGAGAGTTTAGAGAGCCTGGCAGGAATTGTGCTAGCAGGTGTATTTGCATGGCTGAGGCCATGTGCCAAAGGGTCATGGCGAACCTGCAGAGAGGATAAGAGTGAGTCCCTCCCTGCTTGTTGATATACCATATCACTGTGGTGTTGTCTGATTTGATCACTAGAGGCCCCGGGGAGAGAAGAGGGTCTGAAAGCTGTCAGGGCATGCCAAACAGCCATCATCTCTTTTTGGTTGATGTGCAGATGTTTTTGATTTGGAATCCAATAGCCCTGAATGCACCTGCCGTCCAGGTATGCACCCCAGGCATAATCTGATGTGTCTTTGGTGAGGGTCTGGGTGACGTGGGGTTGTGAGAAGGGAAGTCCCCTGTTGTGGGTGCATGCTGCTACCCACCAATGAAAATCTTTCCCTAGACAGGGTATCATAGGTATGATAGTTTCCAGGTCTTGAGAATGTTGACGCCAAAAGCTTTTTAGGTACCACTGTAGTTTCCTCATATGCAGACTGGCATATGGAATGAGTGGAATGCATGAGGCAATGAACCCTAGATCTTGCAGGATTTTCCTTGCAGATAACTGGGTTCTGGTGGCTAGTTGGGAGAAGTAGCCTGTCAGGTAGGCTTGTTTTTCTGGAGTAAGGAATGCTATCTGAGATGTTGTGCCCAGGCTTGGTTCCAGGAATACATTTTTTTGTGTGGGGACTAGTTTTGATTTCTCTTCTTTGATAGTATACCGCATGAAGGTCAGTAAGTCCTTTGCAAAGGTCAGGTGCTGTAACCGCTTTTCCTGACTGTCTGCCCGAATCAGGCAATCATCTAAGTAGGAGTAAATCTGAATATTTCTTTGTCTGCAAAAAGCAATGGATGGAGCCCAGCATTTTGTGAAAACTCTGGGAGCAGTGGATAAGCCAAAGGGAAGTGTAGAGACCTGAAAGTGCATAGATCCTGCCCTGAAACAGATATTTCCTGCAAGATTCTCTGATTGGGATGTAAAGGTAGGCCTCTTTTAGGTCTAGGGTGGCTAACCAAGCATCCTTGGGAAAGTCTGCTGGAGGGTGAGCGTTTTGAATTTTGGTATCACCAGAATGGTGTTTAGAATGGATAGATCGAGGATTGGGTGCCAGGTGCTCTCTTTTCTGGGTACCAGGAAAAGTCTGGAATAGAAACCTTGGCCTGTCTGGTCTGCAGGAACATGCTGTATTGCCCTAATGGAGAACAAGGAATGGACTTGGTTTTGGGCCTCTGCCCACAGGTTTGGAGGAAGAGCTGGGAACCCTTTTGGGGTTGGCAGAATGTGGAAATAAAATTTGTATCCCTGGAACACTTTGTTGGGGACCCACTGGTCGTTGGTAATAGAGGTCCAGTTGTTTGCATGGAAGGAGAGTTGTCCTCCTACGAGCACAAGCAGGTGGGCAGAGGTAAGGGGTGGAGGTGTAAAGTCATTGGGAGTTCTTACCATAAGGGAGTGGCTTAACACTCCCTGTTTTTGAAGAGGAGAAGCTCCATTGCTTAGATGTCTGCATTCCCTGGGACTGCTGTCTGGGGGGGGGGGGGTCTTCTTCCCCTGGGTCTTGGCTGAGCTGGCCTGGAGGGGGCCGGAAAGGACCAGTGTTTAGAGGGGCAAATGCCTACTGAACCTCGGAGGCTGGACTTGTAAAAGGTCTTTAAATGTCTGCATAGATTTAGCTTTTTCTTCCATCTTTTTAAAGACCTCTTCCGTCTTGGTGCCAAACAAATTATCCTTGTTCAATGGTGCGTCCAATAATTTTGATTTCACATGGTCTTAAGTCAAGCATGCCTTCTAAGGACAGAACCAGTGACTGCTGCCCTGCAAGATGCTTCTAGGGCGTCAAAGCCACATTGCAAGGTGTGCTTAGTAACTTGGCTTGCAGAATGCATAAGCGCTTGTAATTCTTTATTTTCTGCACAAGCAGGAAAGGAAGATCTTTTTTTTTGTTTAAGGAGTTCCATGGTATGCTGCTGCTATTTCAGCATGTGAAACTGACAATTTAGTGCTCTAATAGCAACAGTTGCATAGGTGTATAATTTTTTACCCCATCTGTCTAAAGCTTGGGAATCTCTGTCTGAGGGGGTGGGATTCTTAGCTGAGGTTGCTTTAATTCCTTTAGGTCCTTGGGAGATGACCTCTGGGTCATCAGTAGGATTTTTGAAAAGGAATTTGTGAGAGTCAGGCACTCTGTAGTACCTGCCAGATTTCCTGGGAGCAGGAGGAAGGGTGTCAGGAGACAAACTGCATTCCATAAAAACATCATCCACAACATCCAGGATAGGAGGAATGGGCTAAAGGTCTGTGCTGTGGTAAATCTAAGAATTCCCGGAGTCTCTTTTTTGTCTGAGGATAGTCCTGACATTCCCATTGGAAATGCTCCCTTAAAGTACGTAGGATTTCACCAAATGAAAAATCCCCGGGAGGAGAGGCAGAAGGAATTGATTCCTCTGCATCAGAATCCTCATAAGCAGAGAGGGTTTGCATGTCTTCATATTCAGAAACCACAGAGTCATCGGACTCTTGTGCAGATAAAACTACTGGGGACAAGTCTCTTTCTTTTAGAAGGGGTAGCCTGGCTTCCCCTAATAAGCATAATAATGTCTTCCGCCATTTTAGGGATTTGAGATTGAGGCATGGAAGCAGGTAAAGTACAGTTTTGTACCTACCATAAATGTAGATGTCCGAACTGGATAGCATCTGCAGTCATAACAACTGGGTTGTCCTGTCGTCAGGCAGCCCTTCGGTCGGCCGGATTCCAAAGTCCGGGTCCGGCTTCGGCTGATGTCGCACTTCACCCGACGTCATCTCTGCTGGTCTTCGGGTATACAGGCATCAGCCGACGCCATTTTCCTCAGTGTTTCTTGCCCCAGATGCCAGTTGCCCTCTTGGAAGGCTAAATTTTGGGTAAATGCCAATGTTTCCAAAAGATAGAAGGCAAACAAAAAATAAGCATGTATGTACATATATACAAACAAATACACCATAAGAGACTCCCCCCACCAGCTAGCTATTAGGAGGGTAAATACCTAGGAGTACCACAGAGGGGAAGGAGGGAGGGTAATCCTGACTGCAGATGCTATCCAGTTCGGACATCTACATTTATGGTAGGTACAAAACTGTACTATGTCCTTCATGGATGCATCTGCAGTCATAACAACTGGGTAGAATACCATAGCCAACTAGGGAGGAGGAAGAATAGATTATGGTGTGGTTAGGATCCCTTGCAGTACAGCAGTGGCAAACCCTGCTCGGGATCTGGAATACAGAGGTAAATTATAATGCTTGGCAAATGTATGCACGGAGGTCCAAGTAGCCGCCTCAATAATGTCCTTGGTTGCCACTCCTCATAAGAAGGCTGTGGTAGTGGCTGTTGCCCTTGTAGAATGAGGCCTTATGTTCTATGGAATTGGTTTTCCATGGAAGGAGTAACAGAATCGTATGCAATTTCCTATCCATTTGGAGATTGTCTGTTTGGAAATAGCTTTTCCTTCCCTTCCTGTTGCATAGGCTACAAAAAGCTGGTCAGTTTTTCTGTTACTTTTGTTCTGTCCAGGTAGTAGCGTAGCTGTCTATGTACATCCAAGGTATGCAGCAGTCTTTCCCTCTGTTTTGTGGGTTGGGAAGAAGGTAGGTAGGTGGATTGCCTGGTTTAAAGACACTCTGGATACCACCTTAGGCATAAATGTAGGATTAGTCCTCATGGACACTCTATCTTGGTGGAAGATTAGGAAGGGTTGTACTGCCATTAGGGCCTGAAGTTCAGAAACCCTCCTTGCTGAGGTTATTGCCAGTAGGAAAGCAGTTTTCCATGATAGATGCTGTAGGTCTGCTGTTGCTGCTGGTTCAAAAGGTGCGAGTGTCAACTTTTCTAGCACAAAGTTCAAATCCCAAGCTGGCAATGGTGGTTTCCTAGGAGGTTTTACATTCTTGATCCCTCTGAGGAACTGCCTGAGTAGAGGATGTGAAAAGACAGGTGGATCAAAGCTGTATTCTGCTGAAATAGCTGATGCATGTATCTTGATGGAGGAATAGGACAGGCCTGTATGTAGAAGCTCTGCCAAATACTCCAGAATGTCTGCAATATCTATATTCGACATCTTTTTCTCTTTGAGCACTCCAAATGACAAACCTTTTCCATTTTCCTGCATAGTTCCTTCTTGTTGAAGGTCTGCGGGCTTCAAGGATAATGTCTTTAACCCTTTGGGAAAGTTCTGGATTAGTTGCTGCTATGTGATGTTCCATGCAGTCAGTTGCAACATTTTTAGGTTTGGATGCATGGTGCTGTAGTTGTTCTGAGTTAACATCAAAGGCATCAGGGGTATTGACCACATTGTGTCCCGAGACATGCTCCTCAGCAATGGGTACCAGTGTTGTCTTGGCCAGTTCGGAGCTATCAGGATTATCCTTGGGCGTTCCTCCTTGATTTTTAGTAATACCTTGTGTATCAAGGGAAGAGGTGGGAATGCATATGCTGTCAGACCTTTCCAGCTGAAGGAGAGCGAATCCACTTTCCATGCAAGTGGGTGGAATGTCCTTGTGCAGAATTTTTTGAGCTGGTGATTGAGAGGGGAAGCGAATAGATCTATCTGTGGCATTCCCCATTTCTTTGAGATGGTCTTGAAGATGTCGGGTGTAGCATCCATTCGTGAGCATCCGAGGTGGTTCTGCTTAACATGTCTGCTAGAGTATTCTCCTTTCCCGTACAAATATTGCCTGTAACTGGATGTTGTAGCTGAGTGCCAGGTTCCAAAGGTCCAAAGTCATTCTGCATAGGGGGTATGAATGAGTGCCTCCCTGTTTGTTGATGTACCACATGACTGTGGTGTTGTCTATCCTTATCATCAAATGGCCTTCTTTGAGAAATGGTCTGAATTTTTGGATTGCCAGTTTTACTGCCAGCATTTCTTTTAGGTTGATGTGCAGGTGAAGCTGATCCTCGTCCACAATCCTTGCACGCATTTGTCCAGCATGTGAGCCCCCCATCCTAGGTCTGAGGCGTCTGTTGTGATGGTTTGGCTTGCTTGATAGTTGTGAAAGGGTAGGCCTGGGTTTGACTGGCATGCTTGAGCCCACCATAGGAACTCCTGCTTTAGGCATGGGATTAGTGGAATTTCTGCTTCTAGGCTGTGCCTGTGTTGGGACCATAAATTCTTTAGGTACCACTGTAGTTTTCTCATATGTAGTCTGGCATGTGGAACCAAGATTATGCATGATGCCATGAAGCCCAAGGCCTGCAGAACTTTTCTTGCTGTTAGCTTGTTCTGTCTTGTTAGTGCCAAGAAGTAAAGAGGGAGTTCTTTTGTTTTTCTGCAGTTAGGAATGCCATTTGTTTTACTGTGTCCAATTCAGCCCAAGAATGTCCTTGTTTGGGATGGTATCAGCCTTGATTTTTGTAAATTGACTGTGTATCCCAGTGCTTGTAGCAAGTAAATGACCCTTTGTAAATCTGTTGTCAGCTTGCTTTTGTTGTCCCCTTGTAGCAGGCAGTCGTCCAGGTATGGATAAATTTGGATTCCTGTAGTCTGCAGTGGCGATTACTGATGCCAGGCATTTTGTGAATACTCTGGGCAGTAGATAAGCCAAAGGGCAATGCTGAGAATTGATAGTGCTCTGATCCTGCAAGAAATCTGAGGTATCTTCTGCAAATTGGTCGAATGGGGACGTGCAGGTATGCCTCCTTGAGATCTAGAGTTACCAGCCAACACTCCTTGCCCAGCATGGGAAGAAGTTGCTGTAGGGTCAGCATTTTGAATTTTGGGACAATGATGTATGTATTTAAGGAGGACAGGTCGAGAATAGGTCTCCAACTTTTTTCCTTTCTTGGAACTAGGAATAGTCTGGAGTAGAATCCTTTGCCTTGTTCTGTTATTGGTACTCTTTCCACAGCTCTCATCTTTGTTAATTGCATTATCTGCTGTAGAGCTTCTGTTTTTTGATTTGGAGGCAGGTTTGGCATTCCTCTTTTGACTGGTAAAGTGTGGAAGTGGAGCCGTTAACCTTGGTCTATGGTTTGCAAAATCCACTTGTCTTTTGTGATATAGTGCCAGTTCTTCGAAAATAAGGTTAATTTTCCGCCTAATGGTGCTGCTATTTGTTCCCTGGTAGGCGGAATTAGAATCAAGTCACTGTGATTGTGCTGTTGTAGTGGTAGTGGCTGTGTCTGTGCCTCTGTTATTACCTTGCCACTGTCGTCCTCTGTAGGCACACCCTCTGGATTGATTTCTGCCTCTGGAACGTCTATTCCTGCCCCTTTGGGATCTTGTGGAGTCAGGAAAGGACCAATTTTTGGCAGGCCAGTTCCTGCTAAACCTTGGGGGCTGAACCTGCAAGAAATCTTTAACCGTTTGTACAGATTTTGCCTTTTCTTCCATTTTCTTCATTACCTGCTGGGCAGGTGTACCAAACAAACTGGCCTTATCCATAGGAGCATCTAATAACTTAGCTTTAACATGATCCGGTAAGACCTGTTCCTTCAGCCATGCATGTCTTCTTATCACTGTGCCAGTCATGGCTGATCTAAATGAAGCCTTCAGTGCATCATAGCCACATTTTAAGGAATGGTTACTAACCTGTTGTATGTTATTTACCATTTCTAATACATATTTCTTATCTATAGAGTCATCAGAGGATAGCTTTTTAGTTAACTGATCAAGCATAAACTCTTGGTATTGTATCATGTGAAACTGACAGTTTAAAGCTCTAGCTGAGAGAGTAGCTGAGGTGTAAACTTTTTGCCCCATCTGTCTAAAGACCTGGCTTCCCTTTCAGAAGGAATAGGGTTTTTGCTGTGGTCGAGGCTACTGCCTTAGGCCCCTGGGATATAGTTTCGGGTCTGCAAGTGGGGCCTTGTATAGGTGATGATGAGTGCCTGGCACCCTGTAAAATCTATCTGGTTTGGCAGGGCTGGAGGTAAGGAATCTGGTGCAGTGCAGACATCATTAAATGCATCGTCCACAACAGAGAGGACAGGAGGTATAGCTAAGGGCCTGTGTTGTGGAAGATGCAGAAAAGTCCTAAGTCTTTTTCTGGAATCTGAGAAATCCTGTTCCTGCCATTGGAATTGTTCTCATGGCATGTAAGGTTTCCCCAAAGGAGAATTCTTCTGGTGGAGAAGCAGCTGGAATGGATTCTTCAGCATCTGAGTCTTCATAATTGGAGAAAGGAGCCTCTGGCTGGTCTGTAATATCTGAGTCATCCGCAGAATCATCAGAGGACACAGGCTCGGGGAGCTCTGCTCTAGGTCTCTTTTCTGGGGGCTGAGAGGCCCTGTCTGGGTGAGATTGAGATCCCCTAATTAAGGATATTAAATCTTCTGCCAGAGTAAGCATTTGTGAACTGGAAGTGGGCCTGGTTGGGGGGTTTAACAGGCACTGATTTAGTAGATTTGGCTGCTTTAGCCCTGGCAAAGGCCTTAACAGACATGGCTGCAGGAGGCCTAGCAGCACCACGTGCTGGGGTAGAGACATCCAAAGGGATGGTGTCTGATAAGTCACTAGTAACCACTGTTGTAGGTAAAATTTCTGAGGCCGATTCAAGTAAGGTAGCAGGAACCTCAGTAGTAGTCATTGATTCAGCTGTACTTTGATCAGTTTTCTCGGTTTCGCCGAAACAGAGACACTCATGTTTGCTTAACCATGGTTTCGCCGAAACCGCGGACCGCGAGTGTCGGTCTTTTTGCGCTTTTAACAATTTGGGTAGTCGGCGGATCCGGCGGCATAATGTACGCAAAATCTGAGCCGAAAAACTGTTCAGCAAACTCCGACCGACGCCTAAGCGTTCGCCGGTTGAATGAAGCACAGGCCGAACAGGCTGCTACGTCGTGGTCTGGGCCTAAACAAGGCAAACAGTAAGAGTGGAAATCTTTATGAGGTATTTGTTTCCCACAAGTTAAACAGTTATTGACTTTTTCTGACATCGGCTGAGGCAAGAAAGAGTCCCCAACGGGGTACTTAGCTTTTTAGAAGTCTTCGAAGTAGTATTCGGTAGTAGTAATCTCTGGATCTGACCGACCGGCACTTGCGAACAGCTTCTGCTTCGGGCACCACGCGGCAAGAAAGACTGGGAAAATGGCGTCGGCTGATGCCTTTATACCCGAAGACCAGCAGAGATGACGTCGGGTGAAGTGCGACATCAGCCGAAGCCGGACCCGGACTTTGGAATCCGGCCGACCGAAGGGCTGCCTGACGACAGGACAACCCAGTTGTTATGACTGCAGATGCATCCATGAAGGACATCTGAGCTTGGGTCATTGTTGTTTTAGGCATAGTTCGTACCCTGGGCCTTAGAAACTCAGTAGTTTTAGAAAGAACTGAAGACGCGAAAGAAGTCATCTGTTTGCCCCGAGTATCGGTAGTGAGAACAATTTCCTCGGAAGCCAGGGCCTGCTTAGCGGCTCCAGACCCATCCAAGTTAGAGACATCCGCAGGATCCTTAGTCGAAGAAGAGTCTCGCGGCATACTAGACTCCGAATGGGTCTCGGTAGCGGCGTGCAAATCCACAGAAGCAGGCATCAGGGGCTGTGAAAGCACCTCATTGAGGACCAGAGAACTGACTACTAGCTTAACGAAAGTGTCCTCTGCAGTTTTGGAACTGTGCAGTCTGTCTCTGTCTTTAGCCTTACGTTTTTTTTCGGAAGATCGGTAGTCGGATGGCTAGCTACAATAAGGGCCCGATGACGAATAGTTCTGGCATTGAACAAAGCACAAAAGCAACAGTGAGGGACATCGTTGGTCTGGGCTTAAACAGGTGATGCAGTAAGAATGGAAGTCTCGGTGTGGTATTTGCTTTTCAAAGGTGAGACAATTGTTAACTTTTTCTGACATCGGTTAGAGCAAGAAAAAAGGATCCTCAACAGGGTATTTAGCTTTAGAAGACTTCAGCTTCAATTTGGAAATAGCTTCAATTTGAAAATGAAAATTCAGGTAGCGGACAACCTGCACTTGTGGAACTGCTTTTGCTTCAGGCTCCTCTGCAACTAAGACTGCTGTAATGGCAACGACTGCCTGATTTTATACTACTGACGACCTGACGTCAGTCCTGGAGTGACAGCAACTGACGCAGAAATACTAAGTCTTTGGTATTCGGACCGACTACTACCCCTGGCAAGATAACCCAAGTGTGATGACTGCAACAGTGAAACACAAAGAACATGTACAGTTGTGTACACTCAACCATAAATGTAGATGTTCGAGTGTATTCACTGTTGCAGTCCTAACTGATGAGATTTCCTGCCATGGAAGCCCTTTGGAAGGCCGGACTACCACAGAATTTTTTCCTCCTCCTGAAGTCGGTGGATGCCTCTGACTGACGTCAAGATGTCAGAGTATAAAGGGAGCCAGCCAGCACCATAACCTCAGTACTTTCTTGCCTCCAACAGACAGAAGACCCCTAACTGCAGCCTAAGATCAGGGTCTAAGCTCAGAAATTCCAGAGTATGTACAGAAGAGAAGGCAACAACCTGAAACTAGAGAGGAAAATACCCCCCCCAACTCATGGGGCAAGGGGGAAGAATACTGCAACAGTGAATACATGAACATCTACATTTATGTTACGTGTACACAACTATACTTTGCTCTTTGTGTTCCACTGTTACAGTCTTAACGGATGGGATAACTCCCAAAGCTGAAAGGAAGGTGGATGGAAAGTTTTATGAAGAGGAAAGGATGCCCTGAAAGATGGCAGTGGCAAACCCTGCTCAGGACTTAGAAAATTCTGCAAGGCGATGATGTTCGGTGAAGGTATGCACAGAGGACCAAGTAGTGGCTTCCAAAATGGCCTTAGTGGCCACCACTTTAAGGAAGGCTGTAGACAGAGCAGTAGCCCTAGTGGAGTGACACCTCACAGAATCTAGTGGATTCTTCCCATAATGGTTATAGCAAAGTAAGATACAGTGTGAGATTCATTTGGAGATTGTCTGCAACCGCTAGAAAAAGCTTGTCAGACTTCCTGACATTTTTTGTTCTGTCCAAGTAGTACCGCAGTTGCTTATGCATATCCAATGTATAAAAGATCCCTTCCCCCTTATTTTGAGGATTAGGAAATAAGGTAGGCAAAGTGGATGGTCTGGTTTAGAGAGATCTCTGTACTACTACTTTAGGCATAAAGGAATGGTTAGTCCTAAAACAAACTTTGTCAGGGTGGAAAATGATGAAAGGTTCGGCACAAACAAGGGCCCCGAAACCCTTCTAAATGAAGTAATGGCAAGCAGAAAGGCAGTCTTCCAGGTCAGCAATCTGATGTCTGCAGAGGCAGCTGGCTCGAAAGAAGGAAGGGTAGCCTTTTCCAGAATGAAACTGAGATCCTGGAGGAACAGGAGGGTTTCTCGGGGGTCTAATGTGAATAACCACTCTCAGGAACGCCTTTATGGGGGGACAGGAGAAGAGAGGGGGTTGAGAATGCAGGTAAGCAGAAATTGCCAAAGCATGAATTTTAATAAAGGAATAAGAAAGTCCTTTGTCAAAAAGTCCTGATAGGTATACAAGGATAAGATGTATATAGACTTAAAGAGGGCTCTGTCCTTTTTGTCTGCACCATACACAATCTCTTCCATTTGGCGGAGTAAGATTTTCTTGTGCTAGGTTTCCTGACGTCTTTAAGAATGCTCACGACCTGTTTGTTGTTGAGGGATGCCTCCCTACACGAGGTTCAGGTATCATCCAAGCTGTCAGTTTGAGTGTGTTCAGGTTTGGGTGCATGATGGTGCCCTTGTTGTGTTAACAGGTCGACTTGTTGGGGCGGCAGCCATAGTTCCCCCCTGCTTAGACTGAGCATTACTGGATACCAGTACTGTCTTGGTCAATCTGGAGCCACTAGAATGACCTTTAGCCCTTTTTCCTTTATCTTCAGCAGTACCCTAAGGAGCAAGGTACTGGGGGAAGGCATAGAGAAAAAGGTCTGTCTAATGGAAGAATGAATCTGTCTTCCAGGTTGACCTTGTACCCTTCAGCAAAACCTTTTCAAATAAGAGTTTTCTTTTGTGGCAATAAGGTCAGTTTCTGGACTTTTATCATTTTGGCTAAGCTGAGAAATATTTCCCGATGCAGTTGCCACTCATGAGGGTCTGACAAGCTCCTGCTTAGGTGATTCGCTAGTTGATTGGTTACTCCTGGAAGGTACTGAGCCACAAGGTGCAGGCCTAGGGAATGTACAGTTTCCCAAAGGTCCATGGCTAGGTGATAAAGGGGGTAGGAGTGAAGGCCCAGGTTGATAAAGCAGTTTCGAATCCACCAGGCAAATTCTTTCTTGAGATGGGGAAAAGCTTCACCCTGAAGTTAAGGGATTAAGAATGCTGGCAGTACACATTTCTGAGGTACCACTGAAGCTTCCTCATATAGAGTCTGGCCAGGGAGATTATAAAGATGCAAGAACCCTGTAACCCAGAGCTCTGAGGAACTCTCTGGCAATGAGGTAGTTCCTGAGAAAGAGCTTTTGTAAGTACAGAGCTAGAAAGATAAACTTGTCTGGAGGGAGGAAAGCTTTCTGAAGGACGAAGTCCAGCAATCCCCCCAATACTACAATCCTATATGTGGGGATGGTATGAGACTTTTGGATATTGATGGTGAACTTCAGAGAAGCCAGGATCTCTTGGATGTAAAGCAGACCTGCTTTGAGTTTTTCTACATCTGTTGCTTGAATGAGGCAGTCATCTAGGTAGGGGTAAATCTGAATGCCCTTAGAGCTGCAGAAGGCCATCATTGGGGCTAGGCATTTTGTAAAAACCCTGGATGCAGTAGACAAGCCAAAGGGCACAGCACAGAATTGATAATGATTCACACCTGCTCTGAAGCACAAGAACCTCCTGTGATGAGATTTTTCTATGGGAATGTGGAGGTATGCATCCTTTAGATCTAAGGTTACCATATAATATTTATTTATTTATTTTATTTAACGTTTGTTGACCGGGAATGTCCGACTAGGTTCCATAGAGCCTGTTTTCAGCGGAGGCCCGGGGAGAAATGCTCCAGATGCATGTCTTTTGAATGTGGGAGGAAACCGGAGTACCCGGAGGAAACCCACGCAAACACAGGGAGAACATACAAACTCCACACAGAAGGCACCCCAGCTGAGAATCGAACTGGAGAACCTCTTGCTGTGAGGTGACAATGTTAACCACTGCACCACTGTGCCGCCCATATAAGCATTGGGTGACATCATGGGCAGCAGTTTTTGAAGGGCTAGCATTTTGAATTTTATTACCTGAAAAATCTGAGTCTAGGAAGGTCCAGAATAGGCCTCCCTGGTATTCTACTTTCTGGGGATGAGGAAAAGCATAATGTCCATGATAATAATCCTGTCTGCTTCTGGCAAAGTGAAATTTGCTCCTGGGTTCCTCTGTATGGTGTTCTTCCATCACAGAAGTTCCTTTTTCAAGCATGAAAGGAGAGGCAGTAGCTTTTTCAGAGGTTGGAAATGCTGTTCCCAAACATTTTTCAGAAACCACTGGAGTTTCCTCGTGCAACTTTGCAAATGGGATCATGAGAATGCATGGTACCATGTACACCAGTATCCTAAGGAATTCCCTTGCAGTGCTGAGCTGCTTTTGAACCAAACTGGTCAGACAGCCTTGCCAAGAAAGCAATCTTATCTTGGGGAAAGAAGGCTTTCTGTTGGACCGAATCTACGAGTGCTCCCAGAAAGAGGATGCTTGTTTGAGGAAGAGCTTAGGATTTTTCAAGATTTAATGCGAGACCAACCTTTGAAAGCAGTCTACAGTGATCTGTAAGATGTCTAGGGTCTTTGAAATGGATCTTCAAGTATGGGTACATATGAACCCTTAGAGTTCTGCAATGTGCCATCAGATAAGTTAGGCATTTTGTGAAAACCTTTTGGGGTAGTAGATAGCCCAAATGGTTAAATACAGAACTGGAAGTGGTAGCCTGTTGCTGCACATCGTAGATTCATTCTGTAACAGTCCGCTATGGGGACATGGAAGCAAGCACCTTTTTAGGTCTACAATGACCACAGAAACACTTTGGAAGACCATGGGCAGCAATTTATGCAACATAAGTATTTTGGATTCTGGGATGCTGAGGAACTTATTTGGATTTGAGAGGTCCAAGAAAGGCCGCTGGGTGCCATCTTTTCTTGGAACTAGAAATATCCTTGAGTAGAAGCCTTTTCTCTTTTGTCCTGGAGGGACAGACTGGATGGATCCTTGGTGAAGTAGCTCATTGAGGATAGGTGGCAAGAAGCTTTCTTGCTCTTTTCATACCTTTGGAATACCCAAGAAGGGTGGTATTTCTCTGAAATGAGAAAGGTTCTATATGCAATAGAGCTTTGGCTAGCATTTTGCCTTGAAGAGATTTAATGTACTTTAGCATATGTAACTGACATTTCAAAGCTGTCATTGTCAGGGTGGCAAAGACATAGGCTTTCTTCCCAAATCTGTCTAATAACCTACATTCCCTATCATTAGGTAGGGGATATCCTGTTGATCTAAGTTCTCCTTTTGTAGATTCAGTGGAGACTTCAGAATGGACAGCCTTCCTTTTTTTTTTGAAAAGATACTTCTGAGATTCAAGCACTCTAAAACCTGTCTGGATTCCTACGACAAGGGGCTTGACAGTCAAGGTGTAAAACAATGCCTTCAGAGACATCATTCAATGCAATATGTACTGGAGTTATAGCCAGTGGTCTGGAAGAAGAAAGCAAGCTTTAGCAGTTCCCTGTAGTGGGTTTGGGCAAAGAACGAACTACTTACTTTCCTAACTGAAAGCCTCCTTCAATCCATGTAGGGCATCCCCAAAGGAAATGTCCTCAGGGTGGGTGGGGGAGTGGTAGAAGAGAGTGGCTCATCTAAGTCCGAGTAAGTTTGAGGTGGTAACTGGCCAGATTAAGACAATTCCTCCTCATCCTCCAAACTCGAGGAATCTTCCTCTTGCTGAAAAGCTACTTCCCTGCTTCTTTTAGATGGATTGATCTCAGAGATGGAAGAAAAGTACAGTTGTGTACACTTACCATAAATGTAGATGTTCAAGTGTATTCACTGTTGCAGTCATCACACTTTGGTTATCCTGCTAGGGGTAGCCCTCATTCAGCCCGAATACCAGACGCTTAGTATTTCTGTGTCAGCTGCTGTCGCTCCAAGACTGACGTCAGGTCGTCAGTGGTATAAAATCAGACAGCCGACGCCATTACATCAGTTTTTCTTGCCCCAACTGTCAGGAGCCTCCAAATAGGGAGCTAGGTTATGGTGGAAGAACACCACCAGTGGAAAGTAAATAATAAAAATTCCCTGTAAGGAGAGAGAAAGAGAGAGACAAGGGGGATGGAGGGTGGGAAACCAGGACTACAACAGTGAATACATTCGAACGTCTACATTTATGGTAAGTGTACACAACTGTACTATGTTCTTCATGTTTCACTGATTGCAGTCATCACACTTGGATTGATTCCCAAAGCTGAAGAAAGGGTGAAGGCAGTCAAGAAGACTGGGTGCTGGCTAGGATGCGCTGCATGTCTGTGGTGGCAAAGCCTGCCCTGGATGTGGAGAAGATAGGCAGGTGGTAATGCTTGGTGAAGGTATGAACAGAAGTCCATGTTGCAGCCTCCAGGATGTCCCTGTTGGGGGCCCCTCTGAGGAAAAGCTGCAGAGGTGGAGGTTGCCCTGGTGGAATGCATCCTGATCCCCTTTGGGGGTGGTTTCCCGTGCTGTTTGTAGCAGAAATGGATGCAGTGTGTTATCCATTTGGGGATTGTTTGTTTGGATATGGCCTTGCCCTCTGCCCCTGCTGCGAAGCTGACTAGCAATTGTCAGTTTTTTCTAAAAGATTTAGTCCTATCCAGGTAGAACCTGAGCTGTCTGTGCTCATCTAGAGAGTGCAGAATCCTTCCCCCTTGTTTTGTGGGTTAGGGAAAAAGGTGGGCAAATGAATGGATTGGTTGAGAACCACACTGGACACCACTTTAGGCATGAAGGATGGGATAGTCCTGAGTGAGACCCTGTCAGCATGGAAAATGATGAAGTGCTCTACATCCATGAGTGCTTGTAGCTCTGAAACTCTTCTAGATAAAGTGATGGCCAGAAGCAAGGCTGTTTTCCAAGAGAGGAATTTTAACTCAGCTGAAGCTGCAGGCTCAAAGGGAGGTAAGGGTGAGCTTTTCCAACACAAAGTTAAGGTCCCAAGCTGGGGTAGGAGCTATTCTGGGTGGCCTTAAGTTGTTAGCCCCTCTTAGGAACTGTTTGATGAGAGAGTGGCAGAAGAGAGGTGGTTCTGTGCTGTAATGAGCAGATATGGCAGAGGCATGAATTTTAACAGAAGAGAAGGATAGACCCCTGTGTAGTAGGTCTGCTAGGTAATCCAGGATGAGAGGTAGGGAGGGCTGTGCTGTTTCGGCTCCCTTAGCCTGGATTCAGGTGCAAAACCTTTTCCACTTGTCAGCATAGGATTTTCTAGTGCTGGGGCGTCTGGCCTCATGTATAACATCCAGGACTTGTTTGCTTAGACTGGCAGCTGGAGGAGAGGTCAGGGAATAAGCCAGGCTGCCAGGTTCAGGGTCTGCAATTGTGGATACATGAATTCTCCATTCTTCTGGGTCAGGAGTGTTGAGATCCGAGGTAGGTGCCATGGTGGCAGGGGTGACAGGTGTGACAGGCTGCGCAGCAGTGGGTACCAGTGCTGGCGTGGCCAGTCTGGGGCAATCAAGATTGCCCTTGGTTTTTCCTTCCTTATTTTGAGCAGTACCCTTGAAATGAGTGGTAGAGGGGGAAATGCCAAGATCTAGAGGTTTACCCAATGGAAGGACAGAGCATCCACTTTCCAGGCCACGCTGTGAGGTTCCCTGGTGCAGAATTTTCTGAGTTGATGATTGCAGTGGGAGGCAAAGAGGTCCATCTTCAAGGTGCCCCATTTCTGGGTTACAAGGTTGAAGGTTCTGAGGTCTAGCTGCCACTCGTGTGGGTCTAGCAGGTTTCTGCTTAAGTTGTCTGCCAGAGAGTTTAGGGAGCCTGGCAGGAATTGTGCTAGCAGGTGTATTTGCATGGCTGAGGCCATGTGCCAAATAGTCATGGCGAACCTGCAGAGAGGATAAGAGTGAGTCCCTCCCTGCTTGTTGATATACCATATCACTGTGGTGTTGTCTGATTTGATCACTAGAGGCCCCGGGGAGAGTAGAGGGTCTGAAAGCTGTCAGGGCATGCCAAACAGCCATCATCTCTTTTTGGTTGATGTGCAGATGTTTTTGATTTGGAATCCAATGGCCCTGAATGCACCTGCCGTCCAGGTGTGCACCCCAGGCATAATCTGATGCGTCTTTGGTGAGGGTCTGGGTGACGTGGGGTTGTGAGAAGGGAAGTCCCCTGTTGTGGGTGCATGCTGCTACCCACCAATGAAAATCTTTCCCTAGACAGGGTATCATAGGTATGATAGTTTCCAGGTCTTGAGAATGTTGACACCAAAAGCTTTTTAGGTACCACTGTAGTTTCCTCATATGCAGACTGGCATATGGAATGAGTAGAATGCATGAGGCAATGAACCCTAGATCTTGCAGGATTTTCCTTGCAGATAACTGGGTTCTGGTGGCTAGTTGGGAGAAGTAGCCTGTCAGGTAGGCTTGTTTTTCTGGAGTAAGGAATGCTATCTGAGATGTTGTGCCCAGGCTTGGTTCCAGGAATACATTTTTTTGTGTGGGGACTAGTTTTGATTTCTCTTCTTTGATAGTATACCGCATGAAGGTCAGTAAGTCCTTTGCAAAGGTCAGGTGCTGTAACAGCTTTTCCTGACTGTCTGCCCGAATCAGGCAACCATCTAAGTAGGAGTAAATCTGAATATTTCTTTGTCTGCAAAAAGCAATGGCTGGAGCCCAGTATTTTGTGAAAACTCTGGGAGCAGTGGATAAGCCAAAGGGAAGTGTAGAGACCTGAAAGTGCATAGATCCTGCCCTGAAACATAGATATTTCCTGCAAGATTCTCTGATTGGGATGTAAAGGTAGGCCTCTTTTAGGTCTAGGGTGGCTAACCAAGCATCCTTGGGAAAGTCTGCTGGAGGGTGAGCGTTTTGAATTTTGGTATCACCAGAATGGTGTTTAGAATGGATAGATCGAGGATTGGGTGCCAGGTGCTCTCTTTTCTGGGTACCAGGAAAAGTCTGGAATAGAAACCTTGGCCTGTCTGGTCTGCAGGAACATGCTGTATTGCCCGCATGGAGAGCAAGGAATGGACTTGGTTTTGGGCCTCTGCCCACAGGTTTGGAGGAAGAGCTGGGAACCCTTTTGGGGTTGGCAGAGTGTGGAAATAAAATTTGTATCCCTGGAACACTTTGTTGAGGACCCACTGGTCATTGGTAATAGAGGTCCAGTTGTTTGCATGGAAGGAGAGCTTTCCTCCTAGGAGCATAAGCAGGTGGGCAGAGGTAAGGGGTGGAGGTGTAAAGTCATTGGGAGTTCTTACCATAAGGGAGTGGCTTAACACTCCCTGTTTTTGAGGAGGAGAAGCTCCATTGCTTAGATGTCTGCATTCCCTGGGACTGCTGTCTGGGGGTCTTCTTCCCCTGGGTCTTGGCTGAGCTGGCCTGGAGGGGGCCGGAAAGGACCAGTGTTTAGAGGGGCAAATGCCTACTGAACCTCGGAGGCTGGACTTGTAAAAGGTCTTTAAATGTCTGCATAGATTTAGCTTTTTCTTCCATCTTTTTAAAGACCTCTTCCGTCTTGGTGCCAAACAAATTATCCTTGTTCAATGGTGCGTCCAATAATTTTGATTTCACATGGTCTTAAGTCAAGCATGCCTTCTAAGGACAGAACCAGTGACTGCTGCCCTGCAAGATGCTTCTAGGGCGTCAAAGCCACATTGCAAGGTGTGCTTAGTAACTTGGCTTGCAGAATGCATAAGCGCTTGTAATTCTTTATTTTTTGCACAAGCAGGAAAGGAAGATCTTTTTTTTTGTTTAAGGAGTTCCATGGTATGCTGCTGCTATTTCAGCATGTGAAACTGACAATTTAGTGCTCTAATAGCAACAGTTGCATAGGTGTATAATTTTTTACCCCATCTGTCTAAAGCTCGGGAATCCCTGTCTGAGGGGGTGGGATTCTTAGCTGAGGTTGCTTTAATTCCTTTAGGTCCTTGGGAGATGACCTCTGGGTCATCAGTAGGATTTTTGAAAAGGAATTTGTGAGAGTCAGGCACTCTGTAGTACCTGCCAGATTTCCTGGGAGCAGGAGGAAGGGTGTCAGGAGACAAACTGCATTCCATAAAAACATCATCCACAACATCCAGGATAGGAGGAATGGGCTAAAGGTCTGTGCTGGCTAAAGGTCTGTGCTGTGGTAAATCTAAGAATTCCCGGAGTCTCTTTTTTGTCTGAGGATAGTCCTGACATTCCCATTGGAAATGCTCCCTTAAAGTACGTAGGATTTCACCAAATGAAAAATCCCCGGGAGGAGAGGCAGAAGGAATTGATTCCTCTGCATCAGAATCCTCATAAGCAGAGAGGGTTTGCATGTCTTCATATTCAGAAACCACAGAGTCATCGGACTCTTGTGCAGATAAAACTACTGGGGACAAGTCTCTTTCTTTTAGAAGGGGTAGCCTGGCTTCCCCTAATAAGCATAATAATGTCTTCCGCCATTTTAGGGATTTGAGATTGAGGCATGGAAGCAGGTAACTGAGCTTGGGTCGTTGTTTTTTTAGGCATAGTTCGTACCCTGGGCCTTAGAAACTCAGTAGTTTTAGAAAGAACTGAAGACGCGAAAGAAGTCATCTGTTTGCCCCGAGTATCGGTAGTGAGAACAACTTCCTCGGAAGCCAGGGCCTGCTTAGCGGCTCCAGACCCATCCAAGTTAGAGACATCCGCAGGATCCTTAGTCGAAGAAGAGTCTCGCGGCATACTAGACTCCGAATGGGTCTCGGTAGCGGCCTGCAAATCCACAGAAGCAGGCATCAGGGGCTGTGAAAGCACCTCATTGAGGACCAGAGAACTGACTACTAGCTTAACGAAAGTGTCCTCTGCAGTTTTGGAACTGTGCGGTCTGTCTCTGTCTTTATCCTTACGTTTTTTTTTGGAAGATCGGTAGTCGGATGGCTAGCTACAATAAGGGCCCGATGACTAATAGTTCTGGCATTGAACAAAGCACAAAAGCAACAGTGAGGGACATCGTTGGTCTGGGCTTAAACAGGTGATGCAGTAAGAATGGAAGTCTCGGTGTGGTATTTGCTTTTCAAAGGTGAGACAATTGTTAACTTTTTCTGACATCGGTTAGAGCAAGAAAAAAGGATCCTCAACAGGGTATTTAGCTTTAGAAGACTTCAGCTTCAATTTGGAAATAGCTTCAATTTGAAAATGAAAATTCAGGTAGCGGACAACCTGCACTTGTGGAACTGCTTTTGCTTCAGGCTCCTCTGCAACTAAGACTGCTGTAATGCCAACGACTGCCTGATTTTATACTACTGACGACCTGACGTCAGTCCTGGAGTGACAGCAACTGACGCAGAAATACTAAGTCTTTGGTATTCGGACCAACTACTACCCCTGGCAAGATAACCCAAGTGTGATGACTGCAACAGTGAAACACAAAGAACATGTACAGTTGTGTACACTCAACCATAAATGTAGATGTTCGAGTGTATTCACTGTTGCAGTCCTAACTGATGAGATTTCCTGCCATGGAAGCCCTTTGGAAGGCCGGACTACCACAGAATTTTTTCCTCCTCCTGAAGTCGGTGGATGCCTCTGACTGACGCCAAGATGTCAGAGTATAAAGGAGCCAGCCAGCACCATAACCTCAGTACTTTCTTGCCTCCAACAGACAGAAGACCCCTAACTGCAGCCTAAGATCAGGGTCTAAGCTCAGAAATTCCAGAGTATGTACAGAAGAGAAGGCAACAACCTGAAACTAGAGAGGAAAATACCCCCCCCAACTCATGGGGCAAGGGGGAAGAATACTGCAACAGTGAATACATGAACATCTACATTTATGTTACGTGTACACAACTATACTTTGCTCTTTGTGTTCCACTGTTACAGTCTTAACGGATGGGATAACTCCCAAAGCTGAAAGGAAGGTGGATGGAAAGTTTTATGAAGAGGAAAGGATGCCCTGAAAGATGGCAGTGGCAAACCCTGCTCAGGACTTAGAAAATTCTGCAAGGCGATGATGTTCGGTGAAGGTATGCACAGAGGACCAAGTAGTGGCTTCCAAAATGGCCTTAGTGGCCACCACTTTAAGGAAGGCTGTAGACAGAGCAGTAGCCCTAGTGGAGTGACACCTCACAGAATCTAGTGGATTCTTCCCATAATGGTTATAGCAAAGTAAGATACAGTGTGAGATTCATTTGGAGATTGTCTGCAACCGCTAGAAAAAGCTTGTCAGACTTCCTGACATTTTTTGTTCTGTCCAAGTAGTACCGCAGTTGCTTATGCATATCCAATGTATAAAAGATCCCTTCCCCCTTATTTTGAGGATTAGGAAATAAGGTAGGCAAAGTGGATGGTCTGGTTTAGAGAGATCTCTGTACTACTACTTTAGGCATAAAGGAATGGTTAGTCCTAAAACAAACTTTGTCAGGGTGGAAAATGATGAAAGGTTCGGCACAAACAAGGGCCCCGAAACCCTTCTAAATGAAGTAATGGCAAGCAGAAAGGAAGTCTTCCAGGTCAGCAATCTGATGTCTGCAGAGGCAGCTGGCTCGAAAGAAGGAAGGGTAGCCTTTTCCAGAATGAAACTGAGATCCTGGAGGAACAGGAGGGTTTCTCGGGGGTCTAATGTGAATAACCACTCTCAGGAACTCCTTTATGGGGGGACAGGAGAAGAGAGGGGGTTGAGAATGCAGGTAAGCAGAAATTGCCAAAGCATGAATTTTAATAAAGGAATAAGAAAGTCCTTTGTCAAAAAGTCCTGATAGGTATACAAGGATAAGATGTATATAGACTTAAAGAGGGCTCTGTCCTTTTTGTCTGCACCATACACAATCTCTTCCATTTGGCGGAGTAAGATTTTCTTGTGCTAGGTTTCCTGACGTCTTTAAGAATGCTCACGACCTGTTTGTTGTTGAGGGATGCCTCCCTACACGAGGTTCAGGTATCATCCAAGCTGTCAGTTTGAGTGTGTTCAGGTTTGGGTGCATGATGGTGCCCTTGTTGTGTTAACAGGTCGACTTGTTGGGGCGGCAGCCATAGTTCCCCCCTGCTTAGACTGAGCATTACTGGATACCAGTACTGTCTTGGTCAATCTGGAGCCACTAGAATGACCTTTAGCCCTTTTTCCTTTATCTTCAGCAGTACCCTAAGGAGCAAGGTACTGGGGGAAGGCATAGAGAAAAAGGTCTGTCTAATGGAAGAATGAATCTGTCTTCCAGGTTGACCTTGTACCCTTCAGCAAAACCTTTTCAAATAAGAGTTTTCTTTTGTGGCAATAAGGTCAGTTTCTGACGCACATCATTTTTTGGCTAAGCTGAGAAATATTTCCCGATGCAGTTGCCACTCATGAGGGTCTGACAAGCTCCTGCTTAGGTGATTCGCTAGTTGATTGGTTACTCCTGGAAGGTACTGAGCCACAAGGTGCAGGCCTAGGGAATGTACAGTTTCCCAAAGGTCCATGGCTAGGTGATAAAGGGGGTAGGAGTGAAGGCCCAGGTTGATGGAGCAGTTTCGAATCCACCAGGCAAATTCTTTCTTGAGATGGGGAAAAGCTTCACCCTGAAGTTAAGGGATTAAGAATGCTGGCAGTACACATTTCTGAGGTACCACTGAAGCTTCCTCATATAGAGTCTGGCCAGGGAGATTATAAAGATGCAAGAACCCTGTAACCCAGAGCTCTGAGGAACTCTCTGGCAATGAGGTAGTTCCTGAGAAAGAGCTTTTGTAAGTACAGAGCTAGAAAGATAAACTTGTCTGGAGGGAGGAAAGCTTTCTGAAGGACGAAGTCCAGCAATCCCCCCAATACTACAATCCTATATGTGGGGATGGTATGAGACTTTTGGATATTGATGGTGAACTTCAGAGAAGCCAGGATCTCTTGAATGTAAAGCAGACCTGCTTTGAGTTTTTCTACATCTATTGCTTGAATGAGATCTAGGTAGGGGTAAATCTGAATGCCCTTAGAGCTGCAGAAGGCCATCACTGGGGCTAGGCATTTTGTAAAAACCCTGAATGCAGTAGACAAGCCAAAGGGCACAGCACAGAATTGATAATGATTCACACCTGCTCTGAAGCACAAGAACCTCCTGTGATGAGATTTTTCTATGGGAATGTGGAGGTATGCATCCTTTAGATCTAAGGTTACCATATAATATTTATTTATTTATTTTATTTAACGTTTGTTGACTGGGAATGTCCGACTAGGTTCCATAGAGCCTGTTTTCAGCGGTGGCCCGGGGAGAAATGCTTCAGATGCATGTCTTTTGAATGTGGGAGGAAACCGGAGTACCCGGAGGAAACCCACGCAAACACAGGGAGAACATACAAACTCCACACAGAAGGCACCCCAGCTGAGAATCGAACTGGAGAACCTCTTGCTGTGAGGTGACAATGTTAACCACTGCACCACTGTGCCGCCCATATAAGCATTGGGTGACATCATGGGCAGCAGTTTTTGAAGGGCTAGCATTTTGAATTTTATTACCTGAAAAATCTGAGTCTAGGCAGGTCCAGAATAGGCCTCCCTGGTATTCTACTTTCTGGGGATGAGGAAAAGCATAAAATCTTTTTCCTTGTAATATGTTTGGCACTGGTTCCACACAGCCCTGGGTACACAGAAGTTGCATATACGTTAAGGCCTCTGTTTGTTGGTTTAGTATAATATCTGGGAAACCTGATAGAATTAGAGTTTGAACTGAAGTTTGTAACCTCTTTTCCTGACTTTCAGTACCCACTGATCCCTGGTAATGAGAGTCCAAATGCTTAAGGACAGGGACTATCCTCCTAGTCTGTGGGAGGTAGGGAAGAATGGGATGGACTTGAAGGGAGGAGGAAAGGAAGTCTCATGGAAGAGTCACAACTAATCCCTGCTGGGTCCTTGTTGACAGGATCCCACAGGGCTACAGGAACCTGTTTGCACTGTCTTGCTTTGACTGGAAGGCCGAAATGGACCAGTGCTTAGTAAGGTAATTGAGGAGGTTTAACCGGAAGGAAGTCCTTGACCATTTGCATGGACTTAGCTTTATCCACCATCTTCTGAAGTACATCAGCCTTGGGGCCAAAAAGTAAATTTTTGTCCAAAGGCGCAGACAGACTAGATTCTACATGTTCAGGGAGAGACTGTTCCCTCAGCCAAGCATGTCTTCTAATGACAGTTCCTGTAGCTGCTGACCTGCTGGAAGTTCAAGAGCATCACAGTCACAATACAAGGAGTGCTTGGCTACTTGACAGCAAGAGCTGCACAAGTCTAGCAGTTCATTGGCAAGGGCATTATTTTCAGTCCCCAACAATTTTTGTTTCATCTGATCCAAAATGGTTTCCTGACACTTCACCATAAAACTGTCAATTTAAAGTCCTTGTGACCAGGGTAACAGAGGTGTAGACTTTCTTTCTGAACCTGTCCAATGCTCTGCTTTCTTTGTCAGTTGGCAGGCGATTTTTGGAAGTACTAGCTTTAGGTCCCGGAGTCACCACTTCCAGGTCTGCTACAGGGTTCTTGACAAGGTGTCTGTGGGAATCCAGAAGTCTCTAGAATCTGTCCAGTTTCTAAGGGGCGGGGGAGGGAATCTGGTTGCAAGAAAGAATCCAGCAAGACATCATAAACCACCTCTAAGATTGGAGGAATGGCAAGTAATTTATGCTCAGGAAGTTTTAGAAATCCCCTAACCCTCTTCTTACATTGGAGATAGTCCTGTGCTTCCAATTTAAAGTGACCTTCAGGCACCTGAAGGATCTCCCCAAAGGAAATGTCCTGAGGACGGGAAGCTGATGCGAGGTTCTCCTCAGAATCTGAATCTGCATAGGAGGAAATTGTTAAACCTTCCTCAAAGGTAGATTCATCACTTTAGAATCAAAAGGATCAGAAGACTGCTGGTGGGGGGGGGGGTCATCTCTCTTCTTTTCACCATGAGAAGAGGGCAAAACATGGGAGTGAAAGGCATCTGGATCTAACTATGGTGATCAAAACCCTATCAATCAAGACAGGAAGAGTGAAACACTAAAAACATCAAATGGGCTGTTTAGATTTATGAAAGCCATAAACTCCTGTGCTATTTTAAAGAGCTATTGGGCTTTACTCTGAGATGAAGTGGTTGGAAGTAGTGGTGAAGAAAAGGAAGTGATTTGCTTTAGTTTGGTTGTCCATTGTAAATGGGTGACCAGAAGATGTGGTTGTCTGACCACAACTACAGTTGTAGTTTTGGTAGTTATGAAAGACAAGGAGTCTCCCTCAGAGCAACGGCATGGCTGTCAGAAGCTGAGGCCTGCATAGTGACCCCAGACCAGACTGATGTGCCAACAGCAGCATTTGTAAGTAAGCCGAAAACCATAGCGACCTCCTGAGGGATCAAGTCAGAGGGTTTGGGCCTAGAAGACGCTGCACCAAGGGGTTGTAAAGGTGTCTCACCTAGGTTGCTAGTCGACTTAAGACCTATAGCTGGAGTTTTTTTAGGTAATGTCAGGGTACTTTGCATTTTCATCTTTCTGTTTTTTTTTAGAATGATGCTAATGGACACCAAAGTATGTGAAGGTCCTATGGTACTAATGGAGTGTAACACTACCAAGGAGGCCAAACAGGAGGACTCCACATAGGTTGGTTACTACCACAAGCCTACATCTGAGAGCTTTTGCACAGAATTTTGCGCAGTCAGGACCATTAGAGATGTCAATCTGAGGTCCCACACAAAACAGACAACATGAGTGCAAATCTTTGAGAGAGATTTGCTTTCTACACTTCAAGCTGTTGACTTTTGGGAATACTAAATACAGAAATTTCCCCAATGGAGTACTTCTCTGACTGGAAGGAAGGTGTTCTCTGGAGAAACAAGCTGATGAAAGGACTATGAGCATACTGAGCACACATGAAGCACATCGGACTGCAAGGCTAGAAAAAAACAAAGTTGGTGCCAGTGGATACCCCTCTTATTCCCTGACAAACAGATGTTGGTATTCACATGCCTATCAGGAAGGGATGATGTAAAGACTCTGGAAATTGGGTAGGTTGTGGGCTTCTGCATGACAGGAAGACCCAAAAATTAGTACCGCAACACTAACTATGAAGAACATCTACTGTCACCATGAAGACCACTGGCAAATGTCAGGGAGAATTGCAGTTTCAACACTGACCTCTCTAATAAGGAGGAGGGTAGTAGTGCAATGACAGAGCACATGCAGAAATCACAGCAATACTTGCACATAATGCAGCCACATACCAGAAAAGAAATCTGAGCCAGCGGAACTGCATGCCTGACTATCCTCTTAGTGTTCCAGCATCCATCTCTCTCTCTCTCTCTCTATATATATATATATATATATATATATATATATATATATATATATATATATATATATATATTTCCAAAGAAACTGCATGCTGGATGAGGAGAAAGGGAAAAGTAAAAGGAATACATACTTCATCTCATTCTGTAAAAATACTTGTAAACCCGATTCTGGTCTCATTTCAAAATGACAAACCACTTCCACCAGAAGTGCATAGATTTAGGATTATAAGCCATAAATACATAAAACTGTATCGGAAGACATCTAAAATTACATGCAGAGGTAATGAACCCAGTGTGGGAGTATGTAAGGCTTTGTCAGGCACTGTGGTCCCTTTGAATAAATGAATATTCCAGGGGCCCCTGTCTCCCAAATCACAAAGGGACAACCTGATATCTACTGGGGCCACTGGCTACTCCAAAATATGCAAATACAGATATAGATCCGCCCAGATTATAAAATATACATATATCCAGATAAACATGAGGTGCCGCTGTTAGTACCTAGGAGTAAGTGGGGCTAGTAACATTGACACTAAAATTATAGTATAAATAGACAGTAAGGCCTGAATGTGGCCATGAATACAGAGAAGTAGAATACTAGAGTTACAGGCAATGCTAGGAAAGGGTATGGGGAGGTCAAGGTGCTAGTTATTTCAGGAATGGTGTTCTCCCTATCCACCCTGCAGTTTTAAATGTATCTGCTCTGCTGCTGTACATTTTACACATTCTACAACCAGCCTTCTTTATTTACTTCAAATTGATCTGTTATTCCTCTGGCTGTCAGCCTTATTTTTGTCTCGTTTGTCATGACACTTGTGTATACATCCATAAGTTCTTCTGTACTCCATGCTCCATGAGCTGCAGTGGAAAATTCAGCATTCTGTGCACTGTGGGGACACCCCCCCCTAAACCAGAGAAAACTGGGGACTTTTAGCAGTGTCAGTATCTCAACAGGTAGCACAGTCGAAGACTGTGGGTAGACTGATTACTGACCCTGTAGTGCAGCACAATGGAAGTGCATCACACCTGAGTGTACTGTCTTTCGGATGAGACCTTAAACTGAGCTCCCATCTGCTTGGCTTCATGGTAGCTCAGGTGGATGCAAAAGATCCCATGACACCTCTTGAAAAGAGTAGAGGAAGTTCCTTGATACCCTGGGCCAAACTTCCCCCAACAGTAAAAATACCACCCTGGGTCTCCCCTGAAAAGAGGCTACTAGCCTACTGAGACTAAATCAACAAAGGATAAATAAAATAAAATAGTGTGTGCTTTTCTATACAACTGATGAAACTGTGGACAGGAGACTGAAAGGACATGGTTAAAGAGCTCAGCAACTGAAGAGGAAGAAAGAAGCTGTAGCCAAGCAGGTGGTCAGAGTTGTCACATTGGTAACCCTAGAACTCTGGTGGAGTGGTGAGAGAAGCCATCAAATTGCAGAAAACAGCTTTCCTTGCAATGTAAGGATGTGGGGTTGTCAGGATCTGACCAATAAATACCAACAGACTAGGAATGCAGCAGCTGTGGCAATCAGTGAAGCGATGGCCTGGATGAGACAAAAGTTTGGCAAGGCCATGGAGAATGATTTTCAGATGGCCTCAAAAGCATTCTGGCAAACCATCAGGTGATTCAGGAGACATACATGGGACATTTCCCAGGCTGTTCTCAGCAAAGGTATAGATATGATGACCTCAAATGGGTACTTTGCTGAGAGGTGGAAGGAAACCTCTCTGAGTGACTACAGAATTCAGTGGTCATACCCATCTCAGAGGATGCAGTGCCTGAAGCAGCTGGTGAGGCTGAATACATTTCTGTAGAGGAGGTTGCTGCACTGATTAAATAGCTCTGCAGTGGAAGGCTGTAGGAGTGGATGAAATCTGTCTGGAAACAATGAAGGAATTGGATGTTGCATGGAGTCTGCGGTTAACACTCCTTTTTAATGTTGTATGGAAGGCTGAGACACTAACTCTTGACTGATAAATTGGGGTGGTGGTCCCAATTTTCAAAAAGGGGAAACAGGAAGACTTATTCTAAACATAGAAATATAGCCTGCACCAAATGAGTGGAAGAATAAAGCCAAAACTATGGCCCAGGCAACCCAGGTTAGAACAGCAACTGGGGCACTTGATGGTTCAGACAAAAAGGATGATGCGTCGATCCTAGATAGGGGGGCATGTGGTCAGGGCACAAGCTTATGGGTTCAATTCCCTAGTAGAGATCATGAGAAAAAAATTGCACCATGGCTCCTGTGGGTGGGTAGGCAGGCAGTCTTGCTGACATCACCTCCTTAGAGGAGCAGCACTGACACCCAATGTACACACCAGCAATGGACTGCTGTTGACCATGTGCAAGCGGGAGGATAGGAAGTAAAAGAAAGTCTTGAACCACACTGTATGGATGCATGCCTGAATGCTCCTCTTAGTCAACCCTCTTCTGCCTCAGTGGAGGAGGAAGGAAGGAAGTGATACAATTTTTTAACAGACAGATCATACTTCTCAACCTCCCAGGGTAAGCCTATGCCAGGTTGCTGGAAAAAAAAAAAAGACTGAAAGTTGAGCCTTTGATTCAGGAAAAGCAATGTGATTTCCTCCCTGGCTGTGGTACACTGGTCCAACTCTGTCATTGGATGGATGGAGATTGCACTAATTTGCCAATCCTGTCTACATGTTTTTGTGGCTCTCCAAAAGGCATATTATGGCAAAGTACCCTAGAATGTTATGTTGGAGGTGTTACAATAATATGAGGTTCTACAGCTGCTGCAGATGTATGCTACTTGTTCCTTGTATTTGTGGAGTAACATTTGTGTTCACATTCTTTGTGTCAAGTTGACTACATTCATGTGTGTGCAGGAATACACCAAAGGCCTGCCTTTGCCCGTGTTCCATCCCCCAAACATCTTTATTAAATTTTAACATATGACAAAGACAATCTTACATTTATATAAATGAAAACCAAACAAAATGATACCACTTTAGTTGCAAACAGTTTACATCACAAACACCACTGAAACAATTGTAGTTGCAAACATTATACATCACTTATAAACCATTCAGTCAGTTAAGCATTATATGGCTCATTCAAATCATGCCTCTTAAACCTCATTCCTGTGCTGCATATAGGTTCATAGGTTAGCACTTTGCTAACTGCCCTTGCGAGCCATTGTAAGCCTGGCCAATTATCTCTTGTGAGACACAAACCCTGCACCTTGTGTTTGTAAGGCAAACATCGTAACCATTAGGCCACCCTCCCAAAATACACAGCTCCTGCAAGTCTTGAACCCAGGACCCTTGCACACCATAGACAAAGTGATTTACTACTAAGCCATGCCAGATACATTGTATATATATCGTTCCCACAGTTCCCATTTTTTTTCCTATGTAGTTTGCTCCTTCCCTTTTCTAAAGATCCCAATTCCAGTTGTTTTATCTCTCTTACTATATTCACTACTACTGGTAAAGTTGGTCTGGACTTTGATTTCCATTTTCTTACTTTTTTGGCAGCTACCATAATTAGACTCAGCAAGGCTTTACTGGCTCAAAAAAATCATCTCCCCAGTCAGCCCAATCTGCTCACCCAGCATCTCCGATACAGCAGTCTGCAGGGAATCCCTAAAGTCTGCCAGCTCATTGCACTCGAATATGTTCCTACCTCCCTCTTTCTTGCCCATCACACGTCCAACATTTGCTAGCCACCTGAGGAAAAATTCTTTGGAGTCTACTTGGGGTATGAAAATACCCATGTAAACACTTGCAGGCATAGATCCTAAATCTTATAGATATTGTGGCATATTTGGGAGATACACATATACCCCCATTGTCTCTTTGTGAACTACTTACCCAGTCTCTCTTCCCAACCCTTTCCAAGCTCCTCTGACCAATTATAATCATACAATATTTTATATGCCTTACTAATTATTCCTTTTTTTTAACAGCAGCTTCTGTTCTACATTCTATTAAAAACTCTGCCAGTGCTGGTCTTTCATTTAGGAGCCCCCTATTTCTTTCTCTTTGCCTATACTCTGACATCAATCCTTGATAGGGAAGGCAGTCTCTAACCTGCAGTCCAAATAAATTCTTGGCCTCTTCCCATTATATCACCTATCTCTTTCTAGTTATTTGCTCCCAATAACTTGGTTTTCTAGCCAGTTTCCTCCAATAAATTCCAGCCCCCTCTTGCCTAGTATCTGTTTCCCTGACCACAGTCTTTCCTATAGTCAAAATCCGTTTTCTCCATTCTCGTGCTGGTTTGGTTCTTAGAATACTCCCTGCTATTCTCCATTCTTGTGCTGGTTTGCTTCTTAGAATACTCCCCTGCCATTTTATGAATATAATACTCTATGATTTTGGTTGTTCTCCTTAATCTGCATCCAAAATCCCAATGTCTCCTTATTTCTTGAGCTTTCTCCCTGTGTCACCATCATTCCTTTCCACTTTGAATTATAGTTTTCTGCTTGTGCTATGTAGAAGAGCCTTAACTGTGTTACTCTAAAATACCCCCCCAAATTAGGTAATCCTAGTCAGCCTTGTTCTATTAGCAGAATCATCTTATCCCACTTGACCCTTGCTGTCTTCCCTTCCCAGATAAAATCTTTCAACTCTTTTTTTAATCGCTATCCAGAACTTCTCCTGTGAGTTGATAAAAGTATGCCTGACCTGTGTATAAGACTAAAAACATTTTAATAACTTGTATCTTAGTATCCATAAAACAAAACTTCCAGCTTCTCATTTTTTTATCTTCTGTTTAGTCTCTTCACACACATCCTTAGCTGCCACCACAGAGTCATTTCTAATCCATACTCCCTAAATACTTCATTTGATCATGTCCCCATAAATATGGATATTGTTGGACCAATTTGTGTGTGGATACATAATTTACAGGTATTGCCTTTGTTTTAGCTTCATTAATTTTGTATCCTGAGAAGATCTGAAACTGTCTTAAAATGTTCCACAACACTGTAATGTCCAGTTCTCTCTCAGGTATAAAATAATATCATCTGCAAATACAGCCAGCTTTTCCTGAATACCATACCAATTATATCCTTGAATTTCTGAGTCCCTTATTTTCTTTGCCACTGGTTCTAAATATAATGCGAAAAACAAAAGGGAAAGCGGACAATCCTGCCTGGTTCCTCTACTCGAGCAGAAATTATTAGAGAGGACCCTACCCACTTTAATTCACTCCTCCAATTCCTCATATATTCTTCTAATCAGTCTTATTGTATCAGGCAAATGCTTCCATTGCCCTTCTCACAAAGTCCCAGTCTACTCTGTCAAATGCTTTCTCTGCATCAAGACTCACCAGTAAAAGTGGTACTTTCTTGCATTCTGCTTCCCTCTGGATCATCAACATTCTGTTATTGTCAAATGTTTGCCTCCCCTCCACAAAACCACACTGATCGATAGCTATCAATTTTGGTATCACTTTTGCCATTCTTTTAGCCACCATAAATATAAAGTTTATAATCATGGTTAAGTATTGAAATGGGTCTCTGTATGAAGCTGGATCCGATGGATCTTTACCCTCTATGCATTACGATTACCACTGCCTTTTTCCAGGATGCTGCTACTTCTCCTCCTCTTAAAATACTGTTAAACAAAACCTTCCGGATTCTTTTCAGTTTTTTCTCTCCTAACTTCCAAATGTTCCCAGGAATACCATCTATTCCTGGGGAGTTTCCTGTAGATTGGTTATACATAGTCATTTTTATCTCATCCCTTCCTATCCTGTTAGTAACAGAGCCGCACATACCTCTAACTTTGGCATATTTAATTCTTCTATAAACATTTCTATTTGTACCTTTTCTTGATTTTCATATTTTTCTGCTTTATACAAATTTTCATAAAATTTCCAAAATATTTCTAATACTTCTACAGGGTCTCTTGTTATCTTCCTTGTTATAGGTTCCCTAAGCTTAGTGACTGCCCTTTCCACTTTCGGTTGCATATGTTTTGTGCTAAAAGTTTTTGGGCTCTAGAAATATTATAAAAACAGTTGCTTAACAAGCCATCTTTCTAAACTTGTGCATATTATCGAGGTAATTCCTTATTTTCCATTTAGCATTCTGCAGTTGCTCCTTTTCTTGTTCTGAGAGATTCCCCCCATGCTGCAGTGCTTTAACATGTGTCAGTCCCTCTAAATAATTATTGTTACTGCATAACCATATCTCCCTTTTTATTTCCAACCTAGTTTTAAACTCCACTTTAATTTTATCCCACTTCTTAACTATGTTTTCAGAAGATAATTCTAGCTTCTCTAGTAGCTCTTGAATTAATTCCAAAACCCATTCCTTAAATTCCTCTCTTTTCAACAGATAGTTGGGAAAGCGCAGTGTCTCATTTTTATGTCATTACCTTGCATTTTTTTAGTGATTGGTGCATGATCTGAAACAGTTATTGGGTACATTTCAAGACCTTCAATAAAATGCATATGCTCCTGAGATATATAAAATCTATCTAGCCTAGCCCAGTTTTTGTATCTCGATGAGTAATTCATAAATTCACTCTGAACTCCTAGTACAGAATTCACATTTCCATGCCAAACATTTTCAAAACTTTCTTCAAAAATCTACCAACCTTTGTTATATTTTCTCTTCTAGACCCCCCCAGACATACCTGCACTGTTGCAAACCAAATTCCAGTCTTCACCTATAAGTAATATTCCTTGCTGAAAGCTGATTATTTCTTCCAGAATTTTCTTAAGCTCCATTAGACCAGTTTTAGGGGGGATTTAAATGCATGCCAGTGTAATCCTCCTTATCCAGTAGCCCCTTAGCAGGAGCGGCCTTAGGTAAACTGGTGCCATAGGCAAAAGGGCTCCACTGCACCCCCCCCCCCACCACACCACCCGGTGCCCCCATCCTGGTCTACCTAGACCAAATAAATACTGAAAAAGCACCCCAGCTAGAGCGGCACCCTAGGCGGCCGCCTACTTGCCCTATGCCTAAAGCCGGCTATGCCCCTTAGTACTATGCATCTTCCATTAGTATCTCTTTTTCCTCTTCTATCACTATTGGAGCTCCTCTTGCAATTAATATAAGTACTCCTCTTTTCCTTTGCCCCAGATTTTCTGCTGAATAACCATCCTGAAAACCTTTCTGCATCAAATTCACATGTTCAGTTCTTTCAGGGTGTGTCTCCTGTAGCATAGCTATTTGCACTCTACATTTTTTAATACAGTTCACTACTTTTTTTATATTTGTAAGACCATTCAGATTGAACGACATTACAGAAAGCATTATTTTTAGCATCATTTTCGTATATAGTTAGTACCACCTTTTATATATATCTGCACTTTTGCTAAATGTCTAATTGTAACCTTTATCTTACATGTATATACTGTTCGCCAGGTTGGTCCTTTATACAGTTGTTTCATGTCATATATATTTGCGCCTATGTCGCATCTTGCATACTTTTTTTTTTTTGTAAGCCCTCAAACAGAACAACCAACCCCCCAAAAAACCCTCCTAAAACCTATGAACTTAATGACACACCAAACTATGTAACTCTTCAAATATTGAAGTTTTTGCTTTCTAATAAGAACATAAGTTCTAAGTTGATAGCCACACAAACAGGCTAAAGTTAGCCAAAAAGAAAGGTTAGTCATGGCAAGACACACGGTACAGCCTGTGCTATGAGTAAGTGCTATTTTATTTTGTATATCATTATAACTCTCCCAGTTGAGAAAACACTTGAATGCTTTAAGTACACACTTTCTCCAAGCTGCCATTTCTCTTAATCAAACGGTCTTCCAGTGACATGCAAACCAAACACAAAGCTGCTAAGGATACCTTGTGATCAGAAAAAAGCCTTACAATATTATTTTGCATTTACATGCTTTGTAATAAACTTGTTGCTGGATAACGCCTAAGGTTTTTACCCAGTCATTTCCCTATGAAAGCATGAGAAAAAGCACACTGACTTTTTTTTCATACTCTCTTAACCAGACCCTTCCACTCTCCCAATCTCCTCCCTTCCACTTTGCTTCATTGCAGTGCCTACATTTCTCAAAACTGAACAAAGAAAATGAGAGAAGGGTGAAGAAAAAAACAAAAGCACCTGTTCATACTAGTATCCACACTGCATTTAAAAAAACAGAGAACTTTACTTTAGGTCTAACTGGTTTTGTACGATCTTTAAAGCTGTCACATCTGGGAAAACCCGACTGCTTTCAGGGAACATTATGTCCTAACCAACTTCTCTGTTTTCATTTTTCTTCTTTTCCCTCTGCCAATCCCCTTCTACCAGACTGTCTCCAGTTTCTCTATCAGATTGTTTCAAGGAGGTATGAAGACCAGCTGAAGAAATGCTATTTAGTATACATATTCGCAAGTGCTAGAAAAAAAGCCTTATAATATTCAATATTCTGTTTCATTTAATTCCTCTCTGTCTTAAAACAAAGGTCCCTAAATCAGTCATTTCCCCATGCAAGAATAAAAAAGCATATTACTTTGAACTCTGTCATGCCCCCTTAACCAGGCTCCCTTTTTCCTTTTTTTAATCATTACATTGCCTATGTTTCTCAAAACTGCACAAAAAAAGTGAAGAGGGGAGAAAAATAAAAACACTATAGCAATAACCCACGCCTGGGTGTGGGTAATGCTGGATTTACCCACGGTTGGCGTGGTTTGGTCCCGAGGGACCAAACAAAGCCAACAGTGGTAAATACAGCTTTACCCACACCCAGAAGTGGGTTATTGCTATTATACCATGACATTATTTAAGAAAAGAAACTATTACTTTTCTTAAATAATGGCATAGTATAATGCCTGTTTACTGCCCTTCCACAGATGTCTGGCATCTGTGGCAGTTCTGATGTACTGCGCCCGCGCAGTACATCAGAGTTGTGGGCAAAAGCAACTGAGAAAGCAAGATCTCCGTTGCTTTTTACTGTTTAGCTATGTTAAATGGGTTTAGCATAGAGTGACAGTTTTAAAATAAGCAACGGAGATGTCCGTTGCTTATTTTAACTGTCTCGCTATGTTAAACCCATTTAACATAGCTAAAAAGCAACGGAGATCTTGCTTTCTCCGTTGCTTTTTAAATGTTCGCTATGTTAAATGGGTTTAGCATAGCGAGACAGCTTTAAAATAAGCAACGGAGATCTCCGTTCCTTATTTTAAAGCTGTCTCGCTATGTTAAACCCATTTAACATAGCGAGACAGTGTTTTAAAAGTAGAGTTATACTAATGGAAAAAAGTCCGGGCGACAGGACCTTTTTCCATTAGTATAACTCGATTTACAATATGCACGCACGCTGGCCAATCAGCGTGAACATTGGGGGGGTCATGGTATAATTGTTTACAATCCCCATTACACCCAAAAGTACAACGCAAAGAAAAACACGCAGCACAGATACAGTACTACTAAGAAAATAAAGTGTTTTCTTTACTTACAGTTAGCATTCTCCCCTCTCTTCCTCTCCCCAAAGCACTTTTGTACTTCCTCCATAGCATGCACTTCATCAAAAAATGATTTTGTTACTCCAGGGAAGAATACCTTAAAGACAGCTGGATACAGCAGTTTGAATCTCACACCTGTATCTAGACATTCTTTGAATAGAGGAATGACGCTACTTCTCTCTTGCCTGGTGTACAATGAGAAATCATTCTCCACAAACATTCTGCTGTCTCCTACTTTTAGTATTTTGTCCTTCTGCCACAGTTTTGATAATATCAACTCTTTCTGCTAGTAGGATTGCATCCTTACTATTAAAGATCTTGGCTGCTTTCTTATAGCTAGATATGGGGCATACACACATTTGCCTGTTCAACTGAAGTCCTGCTATGGAACATCAGTCCAGTTGCTTATTTGTGCTTTCATAATTGTAATGCAGTCTGTTCCCTCCAGCTTCTCTGGAAGAACTGAAAAAAAACAAGTTTTCCCTACTTGCTCTGTCATCTAATTCTAATATTTTTTGAAACATCTCTTCCTGAGCAGTCTCATCTTCAGCTAGCCTTTTCTTCATTTCAACCTCTGATTTTTGCAGCTTTATCATCTCAACTGAATATCTGTTTAAATCTTCTTCCATTTGTTCCAACCTTTTGTTGTTTGTGTTGATATACTCTACCAGTGTTTTGTTTATTTTAACCAGATCTGCCAGATCTGTATGCAGTTGTCTTATACCACCCTGCGAGTTTACTGGATGTCTGAAGGTTGCATTACTTTTTGCTGAACAGCTGTAGAACTCCCCCTAGTCAGTGTTTCTTCCTCATTTTTTGTAGCTGATTTTTTTCCAGGTCTTCTGTATTTCTTTATTCCTGGCATTCAGACAGTGTACTTACTAGCCACTTACTGTAATTCACCCATAAACACAAGTCTACTGGCTTTCTCTGCTGAGTTTCTGTTATCACACGGAGAGCTAGAAACAAGCGTTACTCAGTGTGCAACCATCTTCTAGAAACATTCCAGTGTTCCATTTTTTGATTTTCGGGGACAGGGTGCAGATGGGATTTAGACACTATCCACAGTGATATAACAGGAAATATTGCTGCACTGCAGCAAGAGGTTTGTTTGTCTAGCTCTCGGTTGGCTGCCTTCTGTGTGGAGTCTGCATGTCCTTGTGTGGATTCTCTCTAGATGCTCTGGTTTCCATCCATATTCCAAAACCATTCAGTAAGTGAATCAGGGACTCTAAATCACCTAAGATTTGATGGAATGCATGTGGGATACGGATGAAAGACCTGGCAACCTACTTCCATTATCCCCTTGCCTTTAAACTCCATGGGTAGCAGCAGCTGTTAGTGAGGTCACCCTGTGAATAAGAAAGAGTGATTTAGTTTGGGGGGGTATGAGGGTTTAGCTCTTGTTTGTAGATGTCATCTTCTTCAGCTCAAGTGACTGATCTCCATCAGCATAGCTTTGGATATTCAAAGTTAATTTCTACCAAAAAGAAAAATGGAAAGAAAGGAGAACAATGCACTCGGCGTAAGCATGAATGTTTGGTTACTGGATGAGCTGGAGAAGAACATGAGTTCAGACTGGCAAGATGTAAGGAAGAAGGAACATATGAGAATAGAAGTGAACTCAGTAAATGAAAAATTAGAATGTACCATGAATTAATGAAGCTGAGCACAGCATTATCAGGATATATAAAGTCCAATGATAAAAGTCTGGAATGCATGGAGAAGGCTCTCAAGAGCCATGAGGGAGTAATACCAGAGACTCAGAAGGCCCATGTGAATGCAGATAAGCTTGTGGAAATAATTGTTTTCCAAGAGATCAATCAGGAAATCGCTAACATCAAGGATAAAGCCAGGAAAGAAAACCTACTTTTAAACAATATTCTGGTGTTAAAAAGGTGACAACTACCTAGTCTTTTTGCAGGAGCAAATACGTAACTGGACTGGTTTGCCTGCATCAGAAATACTCTTGGGTAGAATACACACAGCATCTGTAGCAAACTGGAGAAAGGAAGACTGAATTCCATAACAATAAAGTGGCAAAAACTTCAAAGTAAAAGAAGCTATTTTACCTAAATTTTGCAGAAAAGTAAAGTGGAAATATATAGCTCCAGGGTGTTCAGCGATAAAGATTTCTTGTCTCGTACCAAAACGAAATGAAACAAATGTATTCATATCCTTAAGAAATGTAAAATTCAAATTCCTCTATCCAGCAACCACTTTCTTGACCCACAGCCGGCTTCAGCTGAACCAGACAAATACTTGGGTGGCTTCACATGACACCCTAATGAAACATCCAGTCCGCCACAGGGATAGAGAGCGAGCAACGCCAGCAAGAGATTTCCACTGAAGATATTTCCCTGCCTATCCGTAGAGGTTGGAGGACAAAAAGGGAAAGGATGAAGGCAAACACTATGATCCTGAACTCCGCTTAGGGAATCAAAACTTCAGTATTACAGCATCTAGAGGGAATTCAGGAAGAGCTTTAATGTGACAATTCAATTTTTTTTCAATCCTACAAAGTGGAGAGGATAGTAAGTAAATTGCAACAGAAGAGCCACATGCAAAAGCAATCATCTGAAGCAACTGACATTAAAATAATGTATAAATTTATCTTCACTATTTCACTGCCTATAACATGATCACCAGTGCATAATTATACAAATGTTTACTGCTGTAGCTTATCTATAAAGATAAAATTACGGGAAAGGTACTCACTTGCTAAGAGTTGTCATAATGAATTGATTCACACTCTAAAAGAAGACATATTTAGAAAGGGGTGGGGTAGATGGGAAAACTTTCTCTTCTGATTGGAGTGATAGAATAGTTGTATAAAATCTTACTATAACCATAGATGTCCTTCTCTTCTATATGTTGCAGTATCCATAACATGAGGGAATCCACTGCCGGTTTACTTGTACGTCTGGCCATTTTACCAAAGTTAAAATGCTACCGTGAAGGTATGTGCGACGACCAGCATCTCTCAGTGTATGTTTGCCATGAATGGACGTTTGGTATAAGCGGACATCAGCACGCACTTACCTCAGACATGAATGCTGACAAGCACCAGCCTGAAGGAAGTGAGCATCCAGATGTCAGGCAAGTATCAGAGGGGGAAGGCGGGGAAACTATACTGCAGCATATAGAAGAGAAGGGCATCTACGGTTATGGTAAGATTTTACACAACTATTCTATGGCCTTCTATTCATGAGGGACAATTCAAAAGCTTATGCAGCAGAAGGGCTGGGAGGAGAAACAGAGCTATTTTCCACAAATCCATGCAGAACAGCCCTGGCAAATCCTGCTCTGGACCTGGAGATGGTATCTAATTTGCAGTGTTTGGTGAAGATGTAAACAGATAACCATGTAGCTGCCTCCATGCTGAGATGGCACATAAATGTGGTTTGATGGAAGAATATGACAAGCCAGTTTTCATCAGTTCACAGGTCCACTGGCAGTTCCACAGACAGTGGCTGTAAACTATGTTTTAGACACCAGACAGAAAACCTCTTACATTTGGATAGATAGGACTTTCTGGTAGTGGGTTTTCTGGCCTCCTGCAAAACCTGTAGCACGTCCGCAGTGTAAAGGTGTCTAAAGGGAATCAAAGCCCTAACACCCATAAGGTTAGGTTCAGGGTGGATATTTGAGGGTGTATGAGAGTTCCCTTTTTCTGTGTTAGTAGGTTCATCCTGAGGGGTAACTTGTGGTGATTGCCCTTGGCTAGATGATACAGAAGGGGGAACCAGTGCAGTCTTGGCCAAAAGGGGGCCGCCAGTAAGATTTTTGGTTGTTCTTTTTGAATCTTCAGTATATTTCTGAAGACGGAAGGGGGGAATGTATACACAAAAAAACCCTTTCAAGGTAAGGCATGAGCGTCCACCTTCCATGCCCCAGAGGTGTGTATCCTGGTGCAGTATTGTGGGAAGCTGTCTGTTCATGGGGGAGGCAAACAGGTCTACCTGAAGAGTACCCCATTGATGGACCAGGTCCAGGAACACATCCCAGTTTAACATCCATTCGTGGGACTGAGTCATGGACCTGCTTAGTGAGTCTGCCATCACATTCTGAGCTGAAGGGACATAGACGGCTAGTAAAGAAATCTGGCTCTGTTGAGCAATCTCCCATACATATAGAGCCAATCTGCAATGGGTGTATGACTTTGCCCCTCCTTGCTTGTTGATGTACCAGAGGACTGAGGTATGTGAACCAACTCAGCACTCCTGGTAGGATTTGGGGCTTGAAGATTTGTAAGGCAAAAATCAAGGCCCTCATTTCTTTGATGCTAATAAGCTCACTCATCTGGGGAGGGGTCCAAACATCTCTCATCCTCCAATTCCCTATGATTGCACCCCAGCCCGTTTCTGAGCCATCCGTGTACAGGTGCTGGTTGGGGGGGAAGAGGTTGGCTAGGGAGAACCAAATTTTTTGAAATCTGTGAAATCCATCACTTTAGCTCTTTTGTTAAACAGGATAAGAGGGGGATTACAAACTCTAGAGGATGAAGGTATCATTTTCAGACTGTCCTCAGGAACCACTGGAATTTCCTCATGTGTAGCCTTGCCAAGGGTACCATGGGGATGGTGGAAGCCATGAATCCCAGGAGTCATAGGAACTCTCTGGCAGACAGAGACTGTAGTGGAATTAGTCAGTGAAAATAAGTGGTGAGGGACAGAATTTTTTCTGGGGGCAGGCAGGCCATCACTTGGACTGCAGCCCAGGAAGACATGGTCTTGGGAGGGGTCAGAGAAGATTTCTGACGGTTTAGGGTGAACTCCAGGTTCCTCAGTAGGGACATGGTGTAGTCCAGATGCTTCTGTACCAACCTTGGGGATAAAGTCTGGATGAGGAGATCATCCAAGTAAGGGACTATCTGAATACCCCCAGTCTGCATAAGGCTATGACTGGGGCCAGACATTTTGTGAATATTCTGGGAGCCGCAGAGAGACCAAATGGCAAAGCACAGAACTAAAAGTGTGTAGAATCCACAGAGAACCAAAGGAATTTCCTGAAGTGTGGGCGGACAGTAATGTGCAAGCAGGCATCCTTTATGTCCAATGAAACCATGCAAGCCTGAGGGGAGGATCACAGGAAGATGGAACGAGAGGGGTAGATGGGTTTAGGGCCTAGTAGTCAGAGATTACCAGGTTTGGTCTGAAAGGACTGCTTTTGTGCAGGTGTTGAAGGGGAAGATCTAGAGAAGGCCTGCTATCTGGTATCTTTTTTTCCCTTTGGGAGAGAGGTGCTTAGAAGGTTTTCATACAAAGGTTGTCCTGGCTGGTTAATTCTTCTGGAAACGGGAAACAGAAGACATGAAAATGTGCCTAAGGTCTTGTAGTTCTTTCCCCTTTTCCTGAAGGGGCTTAAAGAGCTCAGCAGCTGCAGAGCCAAATAAGGCCTTGTTGTCTAAGGGTGCGTGCATTAGTTTGGCTTTAATATCATCTGGCAAAAGCTGCAGTCTGAGCCATGAATACCTCCTTAAGACCGACCCTGATGCTACTGCCTTGGCAGAGGCCTCTATGGCATCCTAACTGCAATTTATGGTGTGTGTAGTTATCTGGCTGCATGACTTACAAATGCTAGATATTTTGGCCTTGTTAAGGGAATCTGGTAATTCTGCAAATTGTTCAATAGCATCTGCCAAAAGAGCCAATGAATACTTAGCCATATGGGTTTAATAGTTTATGGCTCTGACAGCCAAGGTGGCAGATGTATAAACTTTTTTGCCCAACCTCTCCATAATTCTGCTTTTCCTTATCAGAGGAAAGCAAGGAAGTGAAGGGTAGCAATTGAGAAGTTTTATCTGCAGCTACAGAAAAGGTGGATGGGTCAGCCGATAGGGCCTTAAAGAGGAACTTAGCATCCTCAGGCACTTTGTAGAATCTATAAGGGTGTCTAGGGGCAGGATGTTGGGAGTTTGGGAACTTGGAAGCAGCCAGAAATGCATCCAAAAAGGCAGGCAGGATGGTGGGCATAGCAGAGGGGTTAGGGGACTCCATTTGTAAGAGGTCTTCTTCTTTTGGCTTTTCCCGGTTAGGGGTCACCACAGCGGATCACCTGTCCGCTCATGATTGGCAGTAGAGTTTTACAGTGTCGAGTTGGCAGCCGGGCCCCCAACCTTCCACGGAAGGCACACACACGCACACACTCACACCTAGGGCCAATATAGAGAGTGTCCAATCCACCTACAGCATGTCTTTGGGATGTGGGAGGAAACCGGAGCACCCTGAGGAAACCCACGTGACCACAGGGAGGATATGCAGACTCCACACAGAAGGCACCTCAGCCGAGGATCGAACCGGAGAACCTCTTGCTGTGAGGCGACAACTCTAACTGCTGCACCACAGTGGCCGCCCTCCATTTGTAAGAGGTCATAATACCAAAAGAGGTATTATCGATCTCTCTCAGAGACCTGACTGCAATCCAGTTTGAAAAACTCTCATTTGCACAATGGTCTCCCCAAATGGGATGTCTTCCCCAGGAGAATCTGTTTCATTAGTCTCCTCTCTGGGGAAGCATACCCCACAGGAGAAGCAATCTGTGAGTAGGTTAGACAGACAACCTCAGAGGAGTCTTCATCCTTAGAGGAAAGATCTTCCAGAGGCTTTTTCCCAGGAGTGGAGGGTGGAAGGGGATAGACAGGAGATGGTGTCTGATGTAAGGCCATAAAACCATTTAACAGGCCTTGAGTAAAGGCCTGCCAGTCAGGGGCTTGGTCAGAGGGTAGAACTTGGTCAGAAGAAATATGCTTAGTTGTTTTGTTTTTTTTCTTCTCTGATGTCTTGGACACATGGTGGAGAGTAGGAGAGACAGACATTAGGCGACATTCAACGAAATCCGAGAACATCTTCCTGAACCACTTTTTGAGTAACCCACCATGGGCCTTCGGAAATAAGCCTTGGTCCACTCCCCCTCCCTGCACCTGGGTTGGATTGCCTGTAAGTCCCTCTGGGATGTGCTAACAGTCTCCTTAATAACTTCCCCCAAGATACCCAATCAAAGGAGGTTCTGTGCTTTCCGATGTGGCCTCCGGGCCTTCATCGGCCTCAGGAGGAATCCCGAAATAGAGGGGGCAGTCAAAGGATCAGGCCAAGGTTTCTAGCCTTCTTGGTTTGTGGCTCTTTCGACGGTCCCAACGTTGGATCGATATCCCGTGCAAGGCGCTTTAGACATTGATTCTCTAAGTACAATCTAATAGAAGCGAGACGGATCCTAAGAGTTTTAGAGACAAAGGACTTACCGATCTTGCATGACGTATGGTCGTGTTCTGGGCCTAGACAGAATAAACAGAGCTTGTGTGAGTCTTTATGTGGAACCTGCCTTCCACACTGACACTTGCCCTTCCTAACTGACATTAACTCACAAGAAAAACACAGTAGCAAAATAGGTAACAAAACCCCCCTATGGGGTACTTATCTGAACATAGGTGAAACACAAGGCAACCTTCCAAGGGAGCGACAACCATAACTAGCAGTCAAACAGGTGGTAGAAAAGTTCTGAGCTAGGTGCGTGCCAACGTCCCCTTTATACCAAACGTCTGTTTATGGCCAACATACGCTGAGAGACGTGGGCCGTTGCACGTACCTTCGCACTAGCATTTTACCTTTGGTAAAACGTCTGGATGTACGAGTCAACTGAAGGTGGACTACCTCATGCTATGGATACTGCAGCATATGAACAGAAGGGCATAAAGAGCTTCTCAGTTGACATTACTCATTAATGGGATCTACACTTTTCTAATAATAATTCTTAAATAGAAAGTCTACAGTTAATCAGTTTAAGAATAATTGAGAAAAAGTTGAATCTTAAAAGAAAGTCTGCTCAATACATAAACCACATGGAAACATGACAGCTGGCTCAGAAATCATGATGAATCCCTTTTGCTGCAGCCACTGACCTGTATATACATACAATCAATAAGAAAAACGCTGATACAGAACAGTTGTTTTGAGTGTCTGAGGTGGACCAGTGGGTGGGTGCATCAATCTTGTATGAAAAAAAAAACATACCTTTAGTATATCAAAAGACTAGATGAAACATCATAATGAGCAAAGCTCAAGTAAAAGGGAAGGGAAGAATATTTTAATTTGCCAGTTGAAAAAAGGAGCATAGCTTATGTCTATAAAAAACTTGTATAGAGTTGCATTTGTTTTTCTGTTACAATAAAAATGGGAGCTAAACTAGGGGAACTAAAACATGCATAGTCACTGAACATACCAAGAGTATATTAAACAAAATTTAGAGACCTGCTAAAAGGGAAAGAATGACAACTAAAACGAGTTTCAAGATTTTCTCATGGAACATTAATGGTTTAAAAGACAGAAGGAAGGTAGAAAAAAAATTAGAGCATACTAGAATTTTTAGACCACTGTATTATGCTGCAAGAGACACGCCCAAACAAATCTGAATATTAAATGATTACACAAAAAGGGTTTAAACAGGGGTTTATGGCAGACGGGCAAGAAAGAGGGAGAGTACGGACTTAACAGGATGCCCACTAAACACACAAGAAAAAGCAGATCCTAAAGGGAGATTTACAGCAGTAAAAGTTTAGTGACTGAGAAAAGGGTTAACTATGGCAAGCGTCTATGCCTCCCCCAACAAAGAAACAAGAATGATTTAAGCTAAATGAAATTATAGGATTTCCATCAGGAATTAAGAATGTCTGGGGACTGGAATATGATTACAGAGTTAGAAGATGTGGACATTGGTCTTGGCAGACAGAATTACAATACAGGAGAATCCTAACGGGTTGTTTTACATTGCAAGGGTTGCAAGATGCGATCAGTTTAAACTCAGGCAATGGGGATTTTACATTCTATTCTCACAAAAAGCAAGGGACACTGACTGGATTCATTCACTGTATACGACTCCAGAGAATTCTAACTTTGTGAAAAGATATTATAACCCACCTGCCTACTTTCAGATCATACTGCTGTGAGTCTGGAGCTCAATCCTAGTCATTTTTGTAATATCCAAAAACAGTGAATACTACCCAATTTCTGGCTAAATTCTCAACAACATTGGGATTATGTTAGAACTAGAAAACACATTCAGTTAGTAAGGGGGAACTGGAATAAGATCAATAGTACTAACCTGGGAATAATTTAAGAGTAGATTTTTTTTCCAGAAAAAGAGATTATTATTATGCTAAAGGAGGTGGGGGTAGGGGGTAAGTGAGCATTATAATCAAAAGTAGATGCATTAAAAGGGAAATAATAAAATATTTAGTTGAGCTATGCAAGTACAGGAGTTTTTTCCATTAAATATTTTTCTTTGAGAATTCCCCGAAAATTCAAAAAATGTTTAAAGTGAAAGCTGAGGTTTCAAACAACAAAGAAGTGAACAATAAAGATTAAAGATATTAATATAGGAGATGACTATAGTGACCTTTATCAGACTGCAAAGATTTTACACAACTTTTCCACAGACTATACAGCAGCAAAGAGAATGAAGACTGAGGAAGAAAGGCTGAAGTTTTTTTTTTTTTTTTAATATTAGAGTTAACCTTGCCAAAACTTAACACGGAAAAGGAAAAGCACATGAAACCTAATACTCAAAAAAAGGTCAAAAACAGATCTGAGTATCTACCTGGGTGGTAAATCATCAGGAACCAATGGTCTCCCTATAAAGTTGTGGAGGGAAGACGGTAAGACATTATTTGAAATATGTACAACCTTTTTAATTTTAGAAAGACTATTCTTAATTTGACAATTGCATTGAAAGAATATATAGATCCCAGCAGTGCAGCATCTTACAAACCTATCTCTATACACAAGCACAACTACAAAATTTTTGTCAGTCTTAGCTGACAGACTGGCAAACATGATGTATGCACTAAAGAACTCGGACCAAAGTGGTTTTATATCAGGAAGACAGACGAATGATTACATTTTGAGAACTCAGTGAATTCAGTGACAGACCGAGAGAAAGGGTATTCCAATTCTATTAGTGAGTCTAGAAGCAGAAAAGGCATTTGACATTCACTGGAACAATTTGTGGGAAGCCTTGGAAAGATCTGGATTTGCAGAGGGTTTCATAAAAGTGTTCAACTATCCACATTTGGGATCTGAGTTAGAATTAAATGTAAATGTCATACTTACACAATCCATTATACTGGAAAGGGGTACTAGACAGGGATGCCTGTTATTCCCATTACTGTCTGCTCTCTGCCTTAAGATTCTGGTTCAGAAAATCAGAGAGGAACATACAAGGTCTTCCATGGAATCATAGGCAAGAGGGTCTAACAGACAAATGAGTGGTGTTCAAAGTCACGGACCAAAACTCAATACCAAGAAATGCATTACAGTGCCTTTTGGGAAAGCTGCCAACCAGACTAATTACTCCAGCGTTAAGACACCCTTAAGAGTTGACCTGGTAGTCAGGGATCTGGGAACATATGCAAAGTTATCTGGCATTTGATCAGCATAAAGTCAAGGTACTAAGAAATTCATTCTATGTTGGCCAACTTACAAGTAAGGGCATGACATCCAGCCCAAAGTCACTTATAGTGCCATTTTATTTGGCTCTTAGATCCATCATAGAGTATAATGCCCTCTTTGGCATATACCTGACTAGATATACAAGTTAACTGAAACATCCACAACAGTTACTTAGCTAGAGAATCCAAGGTATAAACACACTGTCCTATTCAGATCACCTTAAAGGCCTATCTCTATACTCTGTCTCCCACAGGTTACTGAGAGGTAATCTATGCCTGACATACAAAGCATACTTGGATCAAGCTCTGATGGACATTTTTCACATCTTGCAAAATGAACAGCATCAGAAAGTACAGTTGTGTACTCTTACCATAAATGTAGATGATCAAGTGTATTCACTGTTGCAGTCATTACATTTGGGTTATCCTGCTGGCAGGTTGCCCTCCGTCGGCCTGAATTCCAAAGTCTTGGGTCCCGTGTCGGTTGCTGTCGCCTCTCCCTGACGTCAGGGGGATAAAAGATGCAGCCATCATTTTATTTAGCTTTTTTTGCCCCAGATGTCAGGTGCCCCCAAAAAGGTAGGCCGAAAATATGTAAATAAAACATACATGCACCAAAATAAGCTTTACCTTCATCTATAAGCAAATACACCACCTAGGTTGCATAGATTAGAGAAGTAAAGATAAGTTCCAGTAAAAATAAGGGGGATGGCGGGTGGGTAACCTGGACTGCAACAGTAAATACACTCGAACATCTACATTTATGGTAAGTGTACACAACTGTACTATGTTCTTCGTGTTTCACTGTTGCAGTCATTACATTTGGGTTGAATCCCAAAGCTATGGTTGGTGGGCTGGAGCTAAACAGCATTAGGAGCGGCTATGAGGCCCTGCAGAACTGCAGTGGCAAAGCCTGCCCTGGATTTAGAGTAAAGAGGCAGATTCTAATGTTTTGTAAAGGTATGCACTGAACTCCAAGTAGCAGCCTCCAAAATGTCCTTGGCTGGTATTCTCCTGTGAAAGGCTGCAGAAGTGGCTGCAGCCCTGGTTGAATGTGGCCTGATGCCCTTAGGCACTGGTTTGCCATGCTGTGAGTAGCAGAAACGAATACAGTGACCTATCCACTTTGAAATAGTCTGCTTGGAGATGGCCTTTCCTTGTGTTGCTGTGGCATATGCCACTAGTAATTGCTCGGTCTTTCTGAAAACTTTAGTTTTGTCCAAATAGAATCTAAGTTGTCTGTGTACGTTCAAAGAATGCAGACTTTTCTCCCACTTGTTCTGTGGATTTGGATAAAAGGTTGGCAAATTAATTGTTTGGTTAACGGCTACACTGGATACCACCTTAGGCATAAATGTAGGGTTTGTTCTCAGAGAGAACCTGTCTGGATAGAAAATGATAAAGGGTTCCACAGCCATGAGAGCCTGTAGCTCTGAAACTCGTCTTGCAGAAGTTATTGCTGGGAGCAGAGCTGTTTTCCAAGATAAGAACTTTATGTCCGCATTTGCAGCTGGCTCAAAAGGTGGTAAAGTGAGTTTTTCCAAGACATAATTGAGGTCCCATGCAGGTATGAGCATTCGCCTTGGAGGCCTTAAGTTTTTGGCTCCTCTGAGGTACTGCCTTAATAAAGGATGAGAAAAGAATGGTGGCTCTGTATTGTAATGAGCCGAAATGGCAGAGGCATGAATTTTAATTGATGAAAAAGATAAGCCTTTGTCCAGCATCTCAGTTAAATATTGCAAAATCTGAGGAATATTTGGGACAGCTGTATCAGTTCCCTGAGCTTGGTTCCAAGCGCAAAATCTCTTCCATTTCCCAGCATTGGATTTTCTAGTACTAGGCCTTCTGGCTTCTAGAATGACATCCATCACAGCTTTACTGAGAGGTGTGGTTTGTATGGCTACATTATCCGCCATGCTGCTAGGTTTAGGGTCCTGAGTTGGCTGTGCAGAATCTGATTGTTTTGCTGGGACATTAGATGAGGTATTTCAGGTAAAGTCCAGGCTGGGCATTGGGACAAGTTCCTTAAGATCGGATACCAGTACTGGCGTGGCCAGTCTGGGGCAATCAAAATCATTTTTGGTTTCTCCTGCCTGACCTTTATGAGTACCTTGGGGAGGAGAGGAAGTGGAGGAAAGGCATATACTGATAGGTTTGTCCAGTTGAAAGATAAGACGTCCACTTTCCAAGCTTGTCTGTGATAAGTGCTTGTGCAGAATCTTTTTAGTTGATTGTTTTGAGGAGAGGCAAATAGATCTATGTCCGGGCGTCCCCATTTCACTGTTATCATGCTGAAGACTTGTGGATCCAGGTGCCACTCATGGGGATCCATGAGGTTTCTGCTTAGTTCATCTGCCAGAGTATTTTCCTTTCCTGGCAGGAATTGTGCCTGCAGATGAACTTGGTAAGTCAATGCTGTGCCCCATAAAGCTATGGCTAGTCTGCACAGGGGGTAAGAATGAGTGCCCCCCTGCTTGTTTATGTACCACATGACTGTGGTGTTATCTGTCTATCAGTAGTTGTCCTGGATGAAGTAGGTCCTTGAAGGCTGTCAGGGCATTTTGAGCAGCTAGTATCTCTTTTTGATTGATATGTAGATGCTTTTGGTTTGTGGACCAGGTGCCCTGAATGCCTCTTCCTGCCATGTGTGCCCCCCAGGCATAATCTGATGCATCTGTCGTTAGGCTCTGTCTGGCTGTGGGTAGTGAGAATGGCTGTCCCTTGTTTTGGTGACAAGCCTTGGCCCACCATCGAAATTCCTGTTGCAGGCACGGAATTAGAGTAATCATTGTTTCCAGGCTGTGGCAATGTTGTGTCCAGACACTTTTTAGGTACCATTGAATTTTCCTCATATGCAATCTTGCACGTGGAATTCGTAAGATGCAAGATGCCATGAAGCCCAAAGCCTGCAGAAATTTTCTTGCAGTTAACTGGGCCTTTGCTGCCATTATCTTGAAATAGGTAGTCGGTTGTCTGTTTGTCTGGAGTGAGATAAGCCATCTGGGCAGTTGTATTTAAGCTTGCACCCAGGAATATTACCTCTTGAGAGGGTACTAGTTTTGATTTATTTTTGTTGACTGCGTACCCTAGGCTTGTTAAGAGTTTTATCACAAAAGTCAGATGCTGTAGTAGAATGTCCTTGTTCTCTGCTTGTATGAGGCAGTCATCCAAGTAAGGATATATTTGTATTCCTCTTTGCCTGCAGTAAGCAATTACTGGTGCCAGGCACTTTGTGAAGACCCTGGGCGCAGTAGATAAGCCAAAGGGCAGTGCAAAGAATTGGTAATGCTTTGAGCCAGCCTTGATCCTGAGGTATCTTCTGCATGATTGTCTGATTGAGACATGCAGGTATGCCTCTTTTAGGTCTAAAGTCACGAGCCAAGCCTTGCTGCCCAGCATGGGCAGAAGCTGGTGTAAGGTCAACATCTTGAATTTTGGTATATTCAGGAAAGTGTTTAGAATAGACAGGTCCCGTATTGGTCTCCATGCTTTGTCCTTTCTGGGTACCAAGAAGAGTCTTGAGTAAAATCCTTGCCCCTGCTCTTGCTGTGGTACTTGTTGAATAGCCCTCATGTCCATGAGAGCTGCGACTTGTTTTTGAGCCTCTGCCCATTGATTTTTTGGCAGGTCTGGCCAACTGTTTGCCCTTGGCAGAGTATGGAAATGAAACTTGTAGCCTTGTGACACTATGTCTAGAACCCATTTGTCCTGGGTTATAATGTGCCAATTTTGAGAAAAAAGTGCCAGAAGATAAGTGCTTGGCACAGGCAGGGGGAAGTCATTGGGACTGCTTCCTGTATGATTGTGATTTGTCCTCTCCACCTTTGGATGTAGAAGCACTCCACTGTTTAGACATGTAGGATCCTTGCGGCTGTGATCTGCCTCTAGGGTGTCTGGATCTACCACTTTGAGGTCTGTCTGAGACTGGAAAGGACCAATTCTTTGTAGGCCAGTGTCTGATAAATTTAGGTGGTTGTACCTGTAAGAAATCCTTGACCATTTGCATAGATTTAGCTTTGTCCTCCATTTTCTTTAACACCTCTTCTGCTTTAACACCAAACAAGGTATCATGTTAAGCTATAAAGGAGCATCTAATAATTTTGCTTTAACATGGTCTGGCAGATTTTGTTCCTTTAACCAAGCATGCCTCCTAATGACAGAACCCGTAACAGCGGCCCTGCAGGAGGCCTCCAGAGAATCAAACCCACATTGCAAAGTATGCTTTCCAACTTGTTCAGCTGCATGCAATAAATCCTGCATTTCTTTGTTTTCTGCACATTTAGAATTTGCCATCATGTTCTGTTTAAGCAGTGGCATGATATATTGCTGATATTTGAGCATATGAAACTGGCAATTTAAAGCCCTTATAGCCAAAGTAGTAGATGTGTAAACCTTTTTGCCCCATCTATCCAGAGCCCTGGAATCCCTTGTCAGAGGGGGTAGGATTTTTTGCAGTAGAAGCCTTGACACCCTTTGGACCCCAAGAAATAGTTTCTGGGTCTGCAGAAGGGTTTTTGAAAAGGTATTTATGAGAGTCAGGGACCCTGTAGTATCTGTCTGGCTTAACAGGAGCTGGAGGTAGAGTCAAGGGTCAGACTAGACTCTGAGAACACATCATCTACAATGTCCAACACAGGTGGAATAGCTAGAGGCCTGTGTTGAGGTAGTAAAAGGAAATCTCTGAGCCTTTTCTTAGATTCTGAAAAGTCTTGGCTCTCCCAGTGAAAGTGCTCCCTCATGGTATGCAAGGTTTCCCCAAAAGAGTACTCCTCAGGAGGAGAAGCTGAAGGAATTGATTCTTCAGCATCAGAATCCTCATGGGGGGAAGAGAACATTCCTGATCAGAAGAGGAATCGGAAGAAATGGAAACCTGATCTGAAGATTCATAGCCTGTCTTCTTGCCTAGGCCTCTTATCAGGAGGGGGAAGGGAACCCCTGAGCAAGGTAATTAAGTCTTCAGCCATTTTGAGCATCTGTTTTTTGGGCATGGAGGCCTGTCCTTGTGACTGGTGAACTTGTTTTTTTGCCTTTAAAGGTGTCTTAGTCTTTGAAGTCGGTTTAATATATAATTGTTTAGGTCTGAATACACCCTCAGAAGCAGATGCCTGCTCAGCGGCTCTGGACCCATCTGAGGGAATAGTATCTGAGGCTCCAATAACTTGAGTTTCCAGCGGCCTGGCCGACTCCACATGGGAGTCGGTAGCAGCTTGTGACTCAAAAGTAGCAGGCATCAGGGGCAATGAAAGTGCCTCACCGAGAACTGGCGACTTGCTTAGGAGAAGCTTCGTCGTCGGTTTTGGACCTCGGTTGCCTGCCCTTTTCTTTTTCTTTGCGTTTTTTGTGAACTCTGGTAGTCTGATGGCTATCCGATGACATTGTCTAAGTAAATCTTCGCCCAAAATAGCTTAATGCAAAATCGTACCGATGCTTAATAGTGCGCTGGTTAAATCTAGCACAAAACCGACAACTAGCAACGTCGTGGTCAGGGCCTAGGCAAGGAATACAGTAAGAATGAAAGTCCTTATGAGGTATTTGCTTCCCACAAGATATACAATTATCAACTTTTTCTGACATCGGTCTGGAGCAAAAAAAAAAAGTTTCCCCAATGGGGTACTTAGCTTTTAATGAAGACTTCGGATCTGAAACTCGAACACGAAAATCTCAGGAGTCGGCCGACCGGCACTTGCAAACTGCTTCTGCTTCGGCCACCGTGCGGCAAGAAAGACTGAATAAAATGGCGTCAGCTGCATCTTTTATACCACTGACATCAAGGAAGAGGCGACAGCAACCGACGCAGGACCCAAGACTTTGGAATTCAGGCCGACTGAGGGCAACCTGCCTGCAGGATAACCCAAATGTAATGACTGCAACAGTGAAACATGAAGAACATCCACTAGATCCATGGATTTAAGTTTTGTTTGTGACATAAAAAAAGACATGCTGGCGAGACAGATGTGTGTCTAAGAGGATCCTCATGCTCTGGAATAGGCTCTCCATCCATGTGAAGCGGAGTTCATCCCTAACCTTATTTAAGTGCAACCTTGACCAATGGATGGGAAATGGAAATGCACCCTGGGTCTGGCCCCCATATCTCTGATAGAGGCTGACAGTAATACTCAAACTTACATACCACCATAACCTAACTGCGGTGTCCAACAGTTGGCATTAGGTCCACAATCCAACCCAAAGTATTTAATCTGGCCCTCAGTATGTCCTACAAAAGTACAGTTGTGTACACTTACCATAAATGTAGATGTTTGAGTGTATTCACTGTTGCAGTCATTACATTTAGGTAATCTGCTGGCAGGTTGCCCTCAGTCAGCCTTATTAACAAAGTCTTGGGTCCTGCGTTGTTTGCTGTCCCTTCTTCCATGGCGTCAAGCATATAAAACATGCAGCCGACGCCATTACATCAGTTTTTCTTGCCCCAGATGTCAGGTGCCCCCAAAATGGGGAGCAAATAAAATTAAAAACACAAAAAATATACCTCCAACAAAAGCAAATACACCAAAAGGGTTTTTAAGCTAAGTACAAGAAAGTAGAGGTATAGTCGGAGAAAAATAGGGGGCTGGAGGGAGGGTAACCAGAACTGCAACAGTGAATACACTCGAACATCTACACTTATGGTAAATGTGCACAACTGTATTATGTTCTTCGTGTTTCACTGTTGCAGTAATTACATTTGGGTAGATTCCCAAAACTATGGTTGGGTGGAGGGAAGTATACAGCAATAAGACCAGCTATAAGGCCCTGCAGGACAGCAATGGCAAAGCCAGCTCTGGATTTAGAGAAAAGTGGTAAATGGTAATGTTTGGTGAAAGTATGAACTGAGCTCCAGGTAGCAGCTTCTAGAATGTCCCTGGTAGGAACACCTCTGAGAAAGGCTGTTGAAGTAGATGCAGCCCTGGTGGAATGGGATCTGATCCCCTGGGGAATAGTTTTTCCATTGTACTTATAGCAGAAACGAATACAATGGCTTACCCATTTGGAAATGGGTTGCTTTGAAATAGCATTTCCCTCTGCCCCTGCAGAAAATGCTACCAGCAGTTGTTCAGATTTTCTTTGAGATTTAGTCCTGTTTAAGTAAAATCTAAGTTGCCTGTGTACATCCCATCCAATGCATGCAGAACTCTGCTCCCCCTTGTTCTGTGGATTGGGAAAGAAAGTCGGCAAATGAATGGTCTGATTAAGAGCCACACTGGATACCACCTTAGGTTGGTCCTGACAGATACCCTGTCCGCATGAAAAATGATGAAAGGCTCCACTGCCATAAGAGTCTGTAATTCGGAAATCCTTCTAGCTGAAGTAACTGCTAAAAGGAAAGCTGTTTTCCAGGAGATAATTTTTAAGACTGCAGTAGCAGCTGGCTCAAAAGGAGGGAGAGAGAGTTTCTCCAATACAAAATTAAGGTCCCAGGCAGGGGTTGGAGCTCTCCTGGGTGGTCTTAAGGTTTTGGCCCTTCTGAGATACTGCTTTAACAGAGGAAGAGAGAAGAGGAGAGGGTTCTGTGTTGTAATGAGCTGAAATGGCTGAGGCATGGATTTTTATGGAAGAAAAGGACAGGCCCTTGTGAAGCATCTCAGTTAAGTATTGCAAAATCTGAGGAATGTTGGGCATTGCTGTGCTTATTCCTTGAGATGGATTCCAGGCAGAGAATCTTTTCCATTTGTCAGCATAAGATTTTCTGACTGAAGGCAACTTGCCAGCAGATTACCCAAATGTAATGACTGCAAAAGTAAAACACGAAGAACATTTTTTCATGCATGCTGGACACGGTAATGTGGCCCCCCCACACCTTTTCAAGTATGAAAAGTGGCCCCTTAGCCAAAATGGTTAGATACTCCTCCTAATAAACACCCATGATATACAGGGATACAACTGGGTTGGGTTTCATGGCTAGGCTTATAAAGGCCCTGGTGGTTGTTACTCTAGTATAAACCTAAGAAACCAATACCACTTTAGATGTAGGCACACACAAATTAATAGAAAATAAAACAAATATTAACATTTTTCAATTTAAACACACTATACATTACATATTTTTTCTTTATAATGGTCTTTCAGTCCAACACTACATAAAACGTATTCCTCCTCCAGAACATATTAGTCTGTATGCATTGTTCCAATAAATTCCATTTATTTCTATGAAATTTGCTACTTTCTTTTTCTAAAGCATTTCACACTGAGCTAATCGAAGGAAGGATACTGAGCAAACTCTGCTCTATAATATAAAACATTAAGTATCCTGTTTTTTTTTTCCTTATTTTTTGAGTTATTTATAGCACTTCGTCTACTGCATACTTTTCTAGCTAGTTTCACTGCGTGTGAGTTATTAACTGGAAATTGTCCACTTTTATTAAGCATCTGTTTGGATTGTTTGATTCTGATAACCTGTTTGCAGTTAAAAGCTTTCTCTAGAGGCTCCTTTATCTGTTTAAAACTTTCATTTAAAGGCTCACTGCTGCTTTTCTGCTGTGAGAAACATTTCTGCAATTTGTTTCCCACCCTGCCTCCCTATTTGCATGCTGTTCTTATAGTTGGTGGCTTTGCAGTTGCCTGCCCCTACTGTAAATCTGATCTGGTACACTCCTCCCAGTCTAGTGTTACATATTACCTCATTACCTAATACATGGAGAACATTTGAGAAGGCCAATCCACTTAGTTTCTGCTCCTCCTTTCTCTCTCTCTCTCCACTTAAAAAAAACAATTCTAAGCTTGTTTCCTGCCTTTCCTGTTGGTAGTCTAGTCTGGATACAGATTTGCTGTGTCCAGGACTGTTTGTGGGCTTCTGAGCCCCCAAGCCTTCCTGTGCTGGAGGGAAGCCTTCTAGCTTAATTTTGTTTCTTAGAACTAGCCAGTTTTTTTTTTAGTTTCAGCACTCGTCTGTTTCTTTGAGCTCAGCACTTGTTCAGAACTCGCTGTAAGCACTAAATAAGCTACAAATTACTACAGCACTCAACGTTCGTCACTAGTCTAGAGGAAAACAGTATCTAGTACTTAACAAATAAGCACCTATCCAGGCATGTCTAAGGGTCAGCTCCCGGTGTTTTCTCCTGTCTACCTGATGAATCTGGACATCTTGGGGCAATGCACCAATTGCCTCATGTACATAGACAACCCTCTCCTCCTACCACCCAACACTACAACCTGTGAGAGATTCACTTATATAGCCAAACTGGAAGCAAAGCTCTCTTCACCCAAGACTGGACTAGACAGTCAAGAGAAGGTAAACACTTGCACCACACCACGCTCATCACACAGTCCCCTCAAAACCCACACCACCAAAACACACACATACACACAGAAACACAACAGGCTCTGAGTAAAAACCTGCCCAAGCAACAGGGGCCTCCAAAGCAGAAACACAAGCACCCTCCACCCCCCCCCAACACAACCCAAATGACAAACAGCCCACAAACTCAGTGTGCCACTCAACCACAGTCCATAAGGCATAACAACGTACCCAACACTCTAGTCATAGGTGACTGTATAGTCCGGGATACTGATGTTCCACTCACCAGGCTAAACAAGGAGAAAGTTACTGTCAAGCTGCCTGTCGGGTGCCAGGATCCGCCACATAATGCATGCACTCAGGTCACTCCACAACAAGTACAAATATGACTCTGTCATTGTCCATGTTGGTGTGAATGACCAGAGACATACCTCCCTGGACTACATGAAAAGGGACATGGAGGAGCTGTCCGATCTTGTAGCCCAGGCAGGTATGACCCTAGCCCTGAGAAGCATCCTGCCATCACCCAGAATACCACAGGTACAAGGACAAAATGATTGACTTCAACAACTGGCTAAGCTTCTGGTGTCATTCTAAGGGGATCCAGTATCTGTCTGCCTGGGATGACATGATCAATAAACCACAATGCTTTTCCAGATTTGGCCTGCACCTGTCGGCCCTGGGATTCTGGATAGTGGCTAAGGCTTTAGCCACCCCTATAGTGCCTTTTTAGGCAAGGTTCAAATGACAAATTCACCACCATAACAGGTACCAGAATCTGAGGGTATTGCTACTCAATGCTAGAAGTCTAAACCTCAAAATGCACTTACTCGAGGCACTCCTTAAAATGGAGAATATCAATATCTATGCAGTGACAGAGACCTGGTTCAAGGCTCCAGAGAGTACTCCTGCATTACCAGGCTATAATTCATACAACACCTTTCAGCCACCTAACCAGGACCGAAACACTAAAGGTGGAGGCGTGTCCATATTCATTAAGGATATCCACACCTCCAGGCTAGTTGCTCAGTATAATGCATCCGAGATTATCCAAGTGCAACTAACTCTGGGCAAGACCGCAATCCAAACTGTAGCTTGCTACAGATCCCCCACCAAGCCCCAGGATTCCCACTCCTCATTTCTTGATACAGTGGAAAATATTAGGGTACAACCTAACACCCTAATAATGGGCGATTTCAACTACCCCAACATTAACTGGGAAAACTACTCATGTACCAACTCTTGTGCTCAACGTTTTCTGGAATTCATAAATTCCAATGCCTTGGATCAACTTATCCACACCCCCACCAGAAGCAGCAATATCCTAGACCTGGTTATTACCAACATGAGCAAACGGTGCTCCACACCAGAGGTCAATTCCTCGTCGGTCATATCTGACCACAAGCTAATCACCCTAGACATCCACATCCCACGCCCACCCCATTAGGGAAACCACCGTAAAAAGTTTCTCCAAAGCCAACTTCACGCTTCTTCAGACAGAAGTGGCAAACTTCACGACACCCATGCAGATGGACAATAGAGGTATGACTGCTGAATCCTACACAAATGCACTTTATAAGCACTTACACGAGTGCATGGATTGTGCAATCCCTAACAGAACCAAGATGCTATGTTCCAAAAAAATGAAGCCAATCTGGTGGTCCCCTGCCATAAACAGACTCTACTACAGAAGAAAGAAACCGTTGCAAAAAAGTAAAATCCCATAATTGGATTGGAGGAACTCCCTGGTCAGCCTCAGTAAGAAGCTGAGATCCCTCATAAAATCCTCCAAAGCCAGTTATGAAAACAAAATCACCACTGACTCTAAAGACAACCACAAAGCATTCTATAGCTATGTCAAGAATCTCAATGGCAACACTCAGATCTGCTCGGAGTTACAGCACAATGGCACTAAATATACAGACCCAACTGATACTGCCAACATCATGGCAGATAGGTTCAGTGCTAACTTTACCCCCCCTCTCATCCCCTAAAGGGCCCATCTCTATACCGGAAGAATGCAAAGTTCCTGTAATCACGGCTGCACAGGCAAAAAAAACACTCTCCAAAGCCAAAAACACAGCATCCATGGGACCTGACAACATCCCAGGCTGCGTTCTACTTGAACTACAGAACGAACTGGCACTCCATCTAAGTACCATGTTCAATCATAGCCTCACCTCAGGCTATGTGCCCAATGAATGGAGCAAAGCAATGGTTATCCCTCTCCACAAAGGGGGAGCCACCACGGACCCCGGAAACTACCTCCCCATTAGCCTGATGAACCTGGTCTGCAAGGCTATGGAACGTATCATCATGGAACTTATAAACAATGACATTGTTAATCTCCAAACTCAGGACCCCACCCAGTTCGGGTTTGTAAAAGGTAGATCATGTCTCCTAAACCCGACAGACTTCTTTGAAGCAGTCACCAAAGCCGTAGATGAGGGTAAGGTGGCTCAAACAGCCTATCTAGATCTCGTCAAGGCTTTCAACACCATCCCCCACTCTGGAATTATAGATAAACTCACTAAACTAGGTATAAATCCCTATGTCACAAGATGGGTTGCCAACTGGCTCACTGACAGAACCCACACTGTGGAAGTAGCAGACTACAAATCCAACTTTAGACCAGTGACAAGTGGAGTACCACAGGGTTCAGTCCTGGGTCCTCTCCTGTTTGGTACCTACTTCTCTGAAGTACAGGCTAACACAGAAGGTCTTTGGCTAATGAAGTTCACAGATGACTGCAAACTAGGAGCCATAATCAAAACTCCAAAATATGTGGACATCCTACAAACGGGCCTCGCCGAGACAGATGCCTGGTGTCAAAGCCATGGCCTCAAGCTCAATGCCAAAAAGTGCATTGTCATCCCTTTTGGTAAAAACTCTGTACCCATGAACTACCACATAGGCGGTAGTCTAACACCAAAAGTGTGATAAGAGACCTTGGGACACAGGTGGACAGTAGTCTCTCCTTTGATAATCACATTGCCACAATAGTCAGAAGTCCTTCTATGTGGCACACCTAATCACAAAAGGTTTCTCATCTATGAAAAAGAGGTCATTGCTCCCCTCTACTCATCACTCATTAGACCCATTATAGAGTACAACACCCCTTTTGGTATGTACCTCAAAGACATCTGCAAAGTACAGTTGTGTACACTTACCATAAATGTGGATGTTCGAGTGTATTCACTGTTGCAGTCATGCTGGAAGGTTGCCCTCAGTCGGCCTGAATTCCAAAGTTTTGGGTCCTGCGTCAGTTGCTGTCTCCTCTTCCAGGATGTCAGGTCATCAGGGGTATAAACCAAGCAGCAGACGCCATTTTCTTTAGTTTTTCTTGCCCCAGATGTCAGGTGCCCCCAAAAAGGTAGCAAAAAAAAAAAAAAAAAAAAAAAAAAAAGTATATATATATATATATATATATATATATATATATATATATATATATATATATATATATATATAAAACTATATCTACATGCATCAATAGAAACTTTACCTTCATCTACAAGCAAATACACCATATATGGTGTAGAAGATAGAGAAGGAAAGATAAACTCCAGAATGAAAGGGGGATGGTGGGCGGGTAACCTGTACTGCAACAGTGAATACACTCAAACATCTACATTTATGGTAAGTGTACACAACTTTACTATCTTCTTCGTGTTTCACTGTTGCAGTCATTACATTTGGGTAGAATCCCAAAGCTATGGATGGGAGGCTGGAGCTACACAGCATTAGGGGTGGCTATAAGGCCCTGCAGAACTGCACTGGCAAAGCCTGCCCTGGACTTAGAGTAGAGAGGCAAATGATAATGCTTTGTAAAGGTGTGAACAGAACTCCAAGTAGCAGCCTCTAGAATATCTTTGGTTGGCACTCCTCTGAGAAAGGCTGCTGCTCTGGTGGAATGAGACCTAATGCCCTTGGGCACAGGTTTGTCATGGTGTAAGTAACAGACATGAATGCAGTGGCTTATCAACTTTGAAATAGTCTGCTTTGAAATAGCCTTTCTTTCTGATCCTGCAGCATATGTCACTAGTAATTGCTCAGTTTTTCTTAGAGCTTTAGTCCTGCTCAAGTAGAATCTTAGCTGTCTGTGTACGTCCAAGGAATGCAGAATTCTCTCCCCCCTTGTTCTGCGGATTTGGATTAAAGGTTGGCAGATGAATAGTTTGGTTAAGAGCCACACTGGAAACCACCTTAGGCATAAATGAAGGATTGGTCCACAGAGACACCCTGTCTGGGTAAAATATGATAAAAGGCTCCACAGCCATGAGGGCCTGTAGCTCTGAGACTCTTCTTGCTGGAGTAATTGCTAGGAGCAGAGCTGTTTTCCATGATAAGAACTTTATATCTGCAGTAGCAGCTGGTTCAAATGGAGGCAGGGTGAGCTTTTCCAACACATAATTGAGGTCCCATGCAGGTATTGGTGATCTTCTGGGAGGCCTTAAAGTTTTGGCTCTTCTACTGCTTTAGTAAAGGATGAGAAAAGATTGGTGGCTCTGTATTGTAATGATCCGAAATGGCAGAGGTATGGATTTTTATTGATGAGAAAAATAGGTCTTTGTCAAGCATCTCAGTATTGTAATATGTGAAGAATATTTGGTTCTGCTGTATCAGTTCCTTGTGCTTGATTCCAAGCACAGAATAGTTTCCATTTATGAGCATAAGAATTTTTAGTACTAGGCCTTCTGGCTTCCAAAATGACATCCATCACAGCTTTACTGAGAGGTGTTGTATGCATAACTACATGATCAGCCATGCTGCCAGGTTCAGTGTTTGGAGTTGATTGTGCAGGATCCGATTGTTTTGCTGGGACAGTAATTGAGGTAAGGTCCAAGATGGGTATTGAGACATGTTCCTTAGGATTGGGTACCAGTATTGGAGAGGCCAGTCCGGGGCAATTAGTATCATCTTTGGTTTCTCTTGTCTGACCTTTAGTAGGACCCTGGGAAGAAGAGACAGAGGAGGAAAGGGCGTCCACTTTCCATGCTTGTCTCTGATAAGTCCTTGTGCAGAATCTTTTCAATTGATAATTTTGATGAGAGGGGCAAATAGATCTATGTCCGGGCTCCCCCATTTCTTTATCATCATGCTGAAGACTTGTGGATCTAGTTTCCACTCGTGAGGGTCCATAAGGTTTCTGCTTAAATAGTCTGCCACAGTATTTTGTTTTCCTGGCAGGAACTGAGCTTGAAGATATACCTGGTAAGTCAAAGCTGTGTCCCACAGTGCCATGGCTAATCTGCAAAGGGGGTATGAGTGTGTGCCCCCCTGCTTGTTTATATACCACATAACTGTGGTGTTGTCCGTCTTTATCAGTAGTTGCCCTGGATGAAGTAAGTCCTTGAAGGCTGTCAGGGCATTTTGAACAGCTAACATCTCTTTTTGGTTGATATGCAGACACATTTGTTTTGGGGTTCATATGCCCTGAATACATCTTCCTGCCAGGTGGGCCCCCCAAGCATAATCTGATGCTTCTGTTGTTAAGGTTTGGCTGGCAGGGGGTAGAGTGAAGGCCCGTCCCATGTTTTGGTGACATGCCTTTTCCCACCATAAAAACTCCTGTTGTAGGCTGGAAATGAGAGGAATCATTGTTTCCAGACTGTGACAATGTTGACTCCATAAACCTTTTAGGTACCACTGAAGTTTCCTCATATGCAGTCTTCCATATGGAATCAGTAAGATGCAGGATGCCATGAAGCCCAAAGCCTGCGGAGTTTGTCTTGCAGATAACTGGGTTTTTATTGCCATCAGTTTGAAGTAAGTAGTCAGTTGCCTTTGTTTGTCTGGCATGAGGAAAACCATCGGGGCAGTTGTATTCAAGCTTGCTCCCAGGAATGTTATCTTTTGAGAGGGTACCAGTTGTGATTTCTTTTCATTTATTGTGTACCCTAGGTATGTTAGAAGCCTTTTCAGAAACGCCAGGTGCTGAAGAAGAATGTCCTTGTTCTCTGTTTAAATGAGACAGTCATCCAAGTAAGGATATATTTGTATACTTCTTTGTCTGCAAAAAGCAATTACTGGTGCCAGGCACTGTGTAAAGACCCTGGGCGCAGTACATAAGCCTAAGGGCAGTGCAGAGAATTGGTAATGCATTAAGCCAGCCTTGAAATGGAGGTATCTTCTCCACAATTCCCTTATGGGGATATGCAGGTATGCCTCTTTTAGGTCTAATGTCACCAGCCAAGCATTCTTGCCCAGCATGGGCAGAAGCTGCTGCAAAGTCAGCATTTTGAATTTTGGACTGTCCGGGAATGTGTTCAAAATTGATAAATCCAGTATTGGCCGCCAGGCCTTGTCCTTTCTGTGTACCAACAGTTGAGTAAAAACATTGTCCTTTTTCCTGTTCTGGTACTGGCTGAATAGCCCCCATATCCATGAGGGAAGTAACCTGTTTCTGTGCCTCTGCCCATTGATTTTTTGGCAGATCCGGACAACCATCTGCCATTGGCAGAGTATGGAAATAGAATCTGTATCCCTGTGATACTACGTTTAGCACCCACTTATCCTGGGTTATTAACTGCCAATTTTGAGCAAAAAGTGCTAATTTTCCCTTTAATGGTGCTTCCAAAAGGTAAGTGCTTGGTGAAGGCAGAGGGAAGTAATTGGGACTGTTTTCTGTAGGGTTGCGCTTTATTTCCTCCAGATTTGGAGGTAGAACCACCCCATTGCTTTGACCTGTAAGAATCTTGTGCCTGGTATCTGGAACCTTTAGGGCGTCTGGATTTGCCCCTTTGAGCTCTGTCGGACACAGGAAAGGACCAATTTTTTGTAGGCCAGTGTCTACTGAATCTTGGTGGCTGCACTTGTAAGAAGTCTTTTACAGTTTGCATAGACTTAGCTTTGTCTTCCATTTTCTTTAAAACCTCTTCTACCTTAATACCAAACAGAGTATCATGCTGTAAAAGTGCATCAAGTAATTTAGCTTTAACATGATCAGGCAAATTTTGCTCTTTTAACCAGGCATGCCTCCTAATCACAGATCCAGTAACTGCGGCCCTGCAGGAGGCCTCTAAGGAATCAAAACCACATTGCACAGTATGCTTTCCAACTTATTTAGCTGCATGCAATAATTCCTGCAAGTCTTTATTTTCTGCATATTCAGAAATCAACACCAGGTTGCAGATGTATAACCCTTCTTTCCCCATCTATCCAGTGCCCTTGAATCTCTGTCAGAGGGGTTAGGATTTTTTGCTGTTGAGGCCTGAACTCCCTTTGTACCCTGTGAAATAGTTTTAGGGTCAGCAGCAGGGTTTCTAAATAAAAATTTGTGCGAGTCAGGGACCCTGTAATATCTGTCAGGCTTGCTGGGAGCCGGAGGTAAGGAGTAAAGCTCGACTCCGAAAACACATCATCCACAATGTCTAAAACAGGGGGTATGGCTAAAGGCCTGTGCTGAGGGAGAAGAAGGAAATCCCTGAGCCTCTTTTTTGATTCTGAGAAATCTTAACTCTCCCAGTGAAAATGCTCCCTCAAAGTATGCAAGGTTTCTCCAAATGAATAATCCTCAGGAGGTGATGCAGATGGGATGGACTCTACATCAGAATCCTCATAGGGAGGTATAGATAATTCCTGATCAGAAGAGGAATCAGAAGAAATAGAAACCTGATCTGAAGATTCATAAGCAGTGCCTTGCCTAGGCCTCTTATCAGGAGGGAGTTGGGAACCCCTGATCAAGGTAATAAGGTCTTCAGCCATTTTGATCATCTGTTTTTTAGGCATAGCGGCTTGTGCACATGGCTCATGCGTCAGTTTTTTAGCTTTAGAAGTTGCTTTTGTCTTTGGTTTTGCAGCTGGCATCAGTTTTATATAAAAATGTTTAGGCCTGAAAACACCCTCAGAAGCCGGTGCCTGCTCAGCAGCTCCGGACCCATCCGAGGGAAGAGACATCCATGGGTCCAATACTTTGAGTATATCGTGGCGTGCCTGACTCCACATGGGTCTTGGTAGGGGGCCCGTGACTCGAAAGTAGCAGGTATCAGGGGCTGCGAAAGCGCCTCACTGAGTACCGGCGACTGGCTTAGAAGCTTTGTCGTCAGTTTTGGACCTCGACGGTCTGCCTCTGTCCTTTTCTTTGCATTTTTTGTGTAATCCAGTAGTCGGATTGCTATCAGACGACATTTCTGGGTAGTTAGATCCGTATCCAAAATATTTTGAGGCAAAAATATACCGACGCTTAATAGTGCATTGGTTAAATCTAGCACAAAACCGACAGCCAGGCACGTTGTGATCAGGGCCTAGGCAAGGAATACAGTATAAATGGAAATCCTTATGAGGTATTTGCTTCCCACAAGTAATACAATTAACTTTTTCTGATATCGGTATGGAGTAAGAAAAAAGTTTCCCCAACAGGATAGTTAGCTTTAGTTAAGAATTTGGTTCTGAAACTCGAACTCGAAAATTTCAGGAGTCGGACGACCGGCACTTGCGAACTGCTTCTGCTTCAGGCACTGCGCAGCAAGAAAGAGTAAAGAAAATGGCGTTGGCTGCTTGTTTTATACCCCTGACTACCTGACATCATGGAAGAGGAGACAGCAACCAATGCAGGACCCAAGATTTGGAATTCAGGCCAACTGAGGGCAACCTGCCAGCAGATTACGCAAATGTAATGACTGCAACAGTAAAACACAAATATCAACTGGAAAGGCCGCAGAAATACCTCAAAAAGAGGATTACCGGCCTCAAACAGATACCCTAACGCAGACCATCTAAAAAAACTGCGACTTCATTCCGTCGTATATCGCCTACTCAGAGGTGATCTCTGCCTAACACACAAAGCTATGTCAAACCCAGAGATTTTGGACATGCTCCACTTAAAGAAATCCCTCTGAGCTACATGCTCTAGGGACCTAAACCTTGTCACCACAATAAACAGAATATGCTGGGGGGATAGATTCCTGTCCCAGAGACTTCCCACACTCTGGAACAAACTACCTATCTATATCAAACAAAGCTCCTCACTAGCACTCTTCAAGGAGAATCCTGATGATTGGATGGGAGATAGGAAATTCACCCAGGGGATCACTTCTGTGGTTCTGCTCGACAGTGGCACAGGAAAATAATTTTCTTGGGTGGCGAAAGCCAGGGTACCTTTTGGCTAGGCTTATATAGGCCCTAGGGCCAATAGCCTAGTACCTACCTATGAACCTATAAACGTCCTCCTTCCAGTTCTTTTTCAATATTTAACACTTCTAATATAGTTGGTTTAGATTTTGATTTCCATTTTCTAGAAATTTTTTCTGGTCGGCCAACAGAATTCAAATTAATAATGCCTTACTATGTCAAGACAATTCAGATAATTTCCTAGGTTACAGTCATTTGCTCCCTCAATAATTCTGACAATGTACTCTGATGGGAAATTTTTAAATTTGCCATTACACCTCCCAAAAGTATGTTCCCAGTTTCCTCCTTCTTCCTCATCACACCTCAAACATTTGCTATCTACCTGATGAAAAAAATCTTTGAAATCTGCGTGGGGTATAAAATAGCTATGCGAACACTTCCAAGCAAAAATCCTAAACCTTCTGGATTTTGCTGCATACTTGGGAGACATACAGATGTACCCCCTGCTGTTCCCTTGCAAATTTATTTTCCAGTCTCTCTTCCCAATCTTTTGTCACCACCTCTAATCAATTCATACAGTTATCATGCAATATTTTATATGACCTACTTATTATCCCCCTTGTTAAAAACAGCTTCTGTTCTACATTTGACTAAAAAAATCTACCACAGTAGGTATTTCACTCAGGACTCCCCTGTATCTCTCTCTTTGCCTATACTCTTCATATCAATCCATGACAGGAAAGCAGTCTCTAACCTGCAGTCTAAACTGCTTCTTGGCCTCATCCCACTCTATTACCCTTCCCTCTCTAGTTATTTGCTCCCAATATCTTGGGGCTCCTTTGCCAGTTGTCCACAGTAAATTAATAACAATAATAATAATAATAATAATAATAATAATAATAATAATAATGCTGTTTCTTAACTTGGTAGGTCCACTGGGGATACAGTCCCTTTTCAGGGGTGACCCGAGAGCAATGTCAAGTTAAATGACTTGTTCAAGGTCACTCAGTAGGCAAACAAGGGCTGAGGGAAGTAAACTTTGCATCACAGGAACTACAGCTTGCAACCTTATCCCCTGTGCCAAACGCTAGGCACACCAACTGCAAGCCTCTTTGTAAGTGTTTGTACTTCCAGCCCCACCTCGTCTATTTTATGTATGCCTACTTGCAGTTATCCTTACAAGCAAAATCTCCTTTCTTATATTAATGAAGTTGTAGAAACTATTGTAATATTCTGTATGCTGGTTATTATTCTCCTTGAGGATCTGCATCCAAAACCCAACTCTCTCATTATTTCTTGAACTCCCCTGCTTTCTTCTTTTCCAGTTTGAATTATAACCTTCTGTTTGTATCGTGTATGAATGTCTCAACTGTGAAGCTAAAAAAAAAAAACCTGTATCAGGTAATCCTGAACCACCTTGTTCTAATGTGAGGATTAACTTATCCCACTTAACACGTGCCTTCTTTCACACCCAGATAAATTCCTTCAACTTTTTATTAATTATTGTCCACAGATTTTCCTCTGGTTGATAAAAATATGCCGGACCAGTATATAAAACTAAACAAACTAAAACCATTTTCACTGCTTGCATCTTACTATCCATAAACAAGAGCTTCCAGTTTCTCAGTTTTTGTATTATCTTTTATTTAGGCTCTTACCACATCTGTTTAGCTGCCATAAGCAAAGTCTTTTTAATCCATATTCCTAAATAATTAATCTTATCATGAGTTGATACATAATTTACAGCTACAGCCTTTGTTTTACTTTTATTAATACCGTAAACAGACTTCAAACCGTTTCAAAATGTTATACAACACTGATATGTCCTTTTCTAGATTTATCAAGTACAAAAATAATATCTGTAAATAAATGCAAGTTATCTTGGTTAACATACCGATTGTATCCTTGAATTCCTAAGTCCCTTATTTTCTCTGCCACAGCTCTAAGTATAAAGCAATAGAGAAGGGAAAGAGGACACCCCTACTTAATTCCTCTGTTCAAGCATAACTTATCAGACAGGAACCCTCCTGCTTTAATTCTTGCCTCTGATCCTTCACATATCCTCCTAATTAACCTTACTGTATCAGGGAACCCAAATGCTTCTATAACTCTACTCAAAATCCAGGCTTACTCCATCAAATGATTTCTCTACATCAAACCCCACCAATAGCAATGGTACTTTCTTACATTTTGCTTCTGTATGGATCATCATTGTTCTGTTAATGCTGTCCAATGTTTCTCCCCTTCCACAAAACCACAATGATCCACATCTATTAATTTTATCAACACCTTCACCATTTTTTAGTTAGAAAAGACAGTTTATATGGTTTAAAATGGATATGGGCCTGTACACAGCTGGGTCTGACAGGTACCTTCCTTGGGTAATGACAGGCACCACAGCTTTCTTCCAAGACGCAGATATTTCACCCTCCTTTTAACAAAATAATGTTAAACAAAATCTTCCAGATATTTATCACTTTCCCAACTCCTAACTCCCATACCTCTACAGAAATACTATCTGTTCCTGCAGACTTTATACAAATGTTCAAAACATTTACAAAACATTTCTAATAACTCTACAGGATCTCTGGATAGTTTTCTAGTCACAGATGTCCTAATTTTGACAATCCTTTCTACTGTTGCCCAAGTCACTACAGTAAAAGTTTTTATGCTCTACAGTTAACAAAAAATAGTTGCTTAACAGCAATCTTTCTAAACTCATGCATATTATCCAACTATTCCGTTATTTTCTGTTTAGAATTCTGATGCTGTTCCTCTTGTTCTGTGAGATTCACCTTGTTCTGCACTACTATAAAAGTTGTCAGCCCCTGTACATAATTCCTATTACTTCTTAACCATAACTTTCTCTTATTTCTACCCCATTTATAAGCTCCACATTAATTTTATCCCAATAACTAGCTCTTCTTTCTGAAGAAATTTCTGTCTTCCCCAATAACTAATAATTTCCACGACCCATTCCATAAATTCCTCTTTCAATAGGTAGGTGGGAAAGCACCAGTGCCTCATTTTTATTTCATTACTCTGATTTTTTTATCTTACTTTTTTTTTTATCAGTGCATGATCTGAGATGGTCACTGAATGCGTGTTGAAGCTTTCAATTAAATGCACATGCTCCTGTGAGATACAATTTTTATCCAGTCTAGCCCAGTTAATGTACCTTGGAGAATAACACCTAAATTCTGTACATCTTACATACCAAATTCTTTCATAAATTTCTTCAGAAATCTACCATTGTTTGTTATATTTTCCCTTCTCCTGGTGTACATTCATCGTTGCAAATCTAGTTTCATTCCCCACCCATAAGTAATATGCCCTACAGACAGCTGATTAATTCCTCCAAAATTTTTTTAAGCTCCAGAACAGCAGTTTTTAGGGGAATATAAACACATGCCAGTGTAATCCCCTACCCTTGCCAACAGCCTCTTACTACCACAAATCCCCCATTACTGTCTTTTTCGTCTTCTGTCACTACTGAAACCCCTCTAGCAATTAGTATAATTACTATTGTTTCCCTTGTCTCCAATATTTTGCTGAATATCCATTCTGAAACCTTTTCTTTGTCAAATTCACATGCTCATTTCCTTCCAAACGTGTCAATGCAACTTGCTAGTTGCGTGCTACAAGCCTTCATACAATTCAGAACTCTCTCCTTTTTCTCTATTCTTGTAAAGCCATTTACATTCCAAGATATTATGGATAGAGTAGCCACTATGATAAAAAGCCACTGTCCCAGCTTATTATACATTACATTTTTTTGAATGTGTATTTTCAACTTTTGTCTTACCTACCCACAATGTTTTGTATTTTATACAGTTGCTTCTTCTCATCTCCATTTGAACTCATCACTTTTCTGAAGACTTTTTGTTTTAATGAAAACCCTCAAACAAAAACCTAAATACATTATCAGAACTCCCCAATCCTTTATAAACAAAGAAGTGCACACACAACTATGTACATTTTTAACAAGTTAAGTTTAACCGTCCAAATAGAGACAATTGTTTCAAACTGACAGCTGCAACCACAGGCAAAACCTAATCTAAAATTAAGGTTTCCCATGCTAAAGCACACCTTGCAACCTGTGTTCCCACTTACACTGAATGGTATTTGTTCTTTTCATATCTCCATTCCCCTTTCAGATGTAGAAAAACAGCTTGTTTGCTTTCAGAAAACAATATGTTTTAGCCCTAAAGAAAAATGTGCACTGGCTGTCTTTAAATAAAATTATGTACAGTTCTACTAAATGCAATAGAGTATTAAGGCTGCTGGGGATGCTACTATAGCAACATCTGACAACTGGGTGTGGTATATTATTTACCCACAGTTAGTGTGGTTTAATAATGAGGGCAAAGCCTGAGTGATGAAACAAAGGCAACCATTCATAAATCTTCAATATCCCACACCGAGGAGTCAGTTATTGCTATAATACAATAACATTATTTAAAAAAAAAAAAAATACTTACTTTTCTTAAATGATGCCTTTGCATAACGGCACCGTGGTGCTCTTCCACGTTGTTTCTGGATTCTGCCCTTTTATGATATACTGCGCATGCATATAGGGGGTGCATTCCCATGCTTACATCATACATCACTGCTTTAACATGTAAGCAATGAAGAAAGGGCAATCTCTGTTTCTATTTTTTGAAAGAAAAAAAATGTAATCTCCCAACAGTTTAGAGGTACAACAGAGACGGGAAAATACAAGGATGATCAGGTATGTTTTAGTTTGCAGAGCATACTAGACGTTCCTTGTATTTTCTCTTGTCTCGTACATACCTCTCAATCTTTTATATGAAAAAATGTGGACAAAGTATAAATTAAGGGAGAATAAGTGTGCACTGTCTGTAGAAAGAAATGTCTGAAACTTAAATGCTTGTCATTATTTAGCGACTTTGTTGCTCAGTGATTTGTTGGAAAAAAAGAAATTTTATGAGAAAAAAAGCCACTAAACAATGACACTTTAGTTTCAGAGTCTTTCCTTCAGACTAATGCTTGTCTAAAACAGAGCAATTAAAAAAGTCTGGCTGCTCAATGATATTTTAGCAGACAGACTTCTGCTGCAGGTATCTGCATGATTTACAAGGGGCACACTGGTTGGGCTGATCAATCAGTGTACACATTTTTGAATATTAATGGTCAGTCATTTATAATAATACCTCTTTTTCACTTGCCATAATTTCAAACTTCATTTTTCACAGAACTGCTTGCCATGGTACATTCAAATTTTGCATTTATCTCAGTAAAGAATTCTCAGAACTCTTAACATTAACTGCTTGTGCCTGCAGACAGCTTGTAAAAGTAGTAATCAACAAAAACACAGCTAAAAATTTGCAGATGTTTGAAGAATTCTTCGCAAATTTCACTCGGAACAGAATGTACAGAATTCCCCTGGCTAACTGCCTTCATCTGTAGACTGTGCGTGTCAATGAAAATTTGCTGATGGAAAAAATAGCTTTCATCATGTTGTCTTATTTTTCAAGCCTATTAGCTTACACACACAAAAAAAAAACTTGTTTGCAGTTTAAGCCAAGGATATTAAACCAGATATCCCTGTGAAAAAACAAGGGAAATCATCATCGTAGTTCTACATATAACAATCAGTACACTTTTATGCCCCCACCTAGAAGCCCTTATCAGAGCATTATATTAACTTAAACATTGCTCCGTTTAGCCTTTATTCTCTTGTTTAGAATGGAAAATCTATATTTCTTACAACTAAAAAGTACTTGCCTACTTTTTTTTATTTTGCAAGTACTTGTTTACTTTAATACCTGTTAACACAACAGTCACTGAAAAAGATAACCCCAACACATATTTAAAATACTCCTGACTGCACCCTATACAAACTGCTTTAAAATATAACATTGCTTAGATCATGAAATATTTTATATGGGTCTATATCAGATCAGCGAATGCTTAAAAAAGCTAATGCTGGTTGATTGGTCTTATGTAAGCAAAATATTAAAATATCGAAGCAACAGAAACCTGAATTTTTTCCTAGGCAAAGAATTCGGTTGTCCATTTCTGTTTCGGTATTTTCAGTGCTATGGTGGAAAGTTACAGGTTAGGTTCAGGTAAGTGTGCGATTGTGTGGATGTGAGTGTTAGGGCGCGGGTTAGGTATGTGTGCGATTGTGTGGAGGTGAGGGTTAGAGCGGGTTAGGTGAGTTAGGGTTAGGGAGCGGGTGAGGTGAGTGTGCGATAGTGACAGACCTTAGGGTTAGGGTTTGGGTTAAGGTAAGTGGATAGTTAGTGGTGTGTGTACAGTTTAGTGTAGGGTTAGGTGTCAGATTTTAGGTGTATGTGTGTGGATTGCTGTTTGTTTGGTGTGCTTGTGTTGTGTGTATGTGTTTTGGATCAGCGATTTTTTTCCCTAGGACATAAGTTCGATCAATCAGCGTTCGCTGATCTAATATAGACCCTTTTATACATATAATAAAAATGCTTTAGTTACTACTTTTTAACTTTAAGGTCCTTATAAACATTAAAGACATAATGTGGGTATATATTTTACAGTTTAGGCACAAAATTCCATTTTTTTCCTCAGCCACTTTTAGTTGCAAGCCATATTTTGCCAATGTGACTGATGCTCTATAGTCTCACATTTATTCACTAACTTCAGTGTTGCTGGCCTTTTGGATTACCTCCATCTCTTACCACTAAACTCTGGTTCAGGCACAAGACATTCCTGATTCTTCTAGATAATTCCTGTGCCTTTTTTCTGACTTGCAAGTATTTTTCTTTAGAAATGAGAAGTGCAAGTCCCCTTCTAATTGCTGGCTCGCTTTTTTTGGATGAACTTATTTCCTCCTCAGCCTGTTGTGCATCAAAAATGTCTTTGATCCTCCAGGAAAACATACTCGCAAGACAGCTGGATATAGCAAGCTTGAATCTCACACCTGCCTCTCAGCATTCCCAGATTACTAGGATGCATTTGCTTCCTTCTGCCTTGTGTACAGTGAATAATCATTTTCCACAAACACTGCCAAATCCAATTTTTAGTACTTTGCCCTTCTGTCACAGTTTTCTCAGGATTAACTCTTTCTGGTGGTATGATTGCATCTTTATTAATATACGTCTTGTCTGCTTTCTCTCGGTCAGGTTTGGTGTATATACTTGATTCACCCATTCAATTAAATCTTACTGGGCAACAGTTGCTTATTTGTGCTTTCATAACATTAACAGTATTTTCCTTCAGTTGCTCTGGTACAGCAAAAAATCTCAGGTTTTCTCAGTGGGTCTGTCTTAACTACTAGATTTTGAAACAGCTTTTTTCAGAAGCCTCATGCTAAACTGGCTTTTTCTTTATTTCAGCCTCTGAGATTTGCAGTTTTATCAGATCAACTGAACTGTTAGTTATAGCTTCTATTTTTTCAGGCATTTTGTTATTTGAGTTGACATATTCCCTTCAGTGCTTTATTTATTTTAATCACATATGAGTACATTTGATTTACTTTTTCCATTAAATTACTGGGAGCCATTTCACTTCAACTGCTTTTGGTAGAAGAGCTGCAGCATCCTTCACAGACAAAGTGTCTTCTCTTCTCCTTTTCTGGTTAATTTTCTTTCAGGTTTTTCAAATTTCTTCTTTGCTGGCATCCAGGCAGTAACACTTACTAGCCAGCAACTGACTTTTACCAAAAACTAGTTTCAATGGTACTTTTTTCCAGATTTTTTCTTTTCACACTGGGACAACTGTAGATAAGTATGCAGCCATCTTGGAACTCAAGATTTATTTTCAATACTGAGTGAATTTGCCACTACAGCAGAATATAAAGTTACTGAATGAAACAAATAAAGCAGTTTCAATAAATTACAGTTTTTAATTTAGTACAATTTCCTTACTTGTGGATGATTTTAAAATGAAAAAAATGGTGGGTTTGGGTTGACTAAAATGCAAGACACACAAACAGAAACTTGGAAGTCTGGATGAATAAAAATGTGTAATTAGGATCTTTAAATCTAAGGTTACAAAAGAAACTCAAATGAGGAAGACTGGGTAACAGGTTGTGAAGTGTAAGCATTTTGAACGTGGCCACTACCATATACTGGTTTAAGAAAGAAAGGTCCACAACTGTTCTCCAGGCATTTTCTTTTTTTGGCACTAAAGAATTCTGGAATAAAAATCTTTTCCCACCTGAGAATGAGGAGGAAATCTTTCTATTACCCCCTGAGGTACCATGTGCTGTAGGACAAGAAGGAACAGAGGGGGTTGTTCTGGTGGATATGGAATAATTCCCTGAACAGAAGGAATTTGTTTCCTCTGCCATCTGTAATCCCGCTGAATCAGTCCATTTATCGGAAACAATCTGCTACCAAATAGAGAAATGGAGTTTCAGACTTTCTGTAAGAGATAAGAGACTGCCAGGGTGGAGATTGGGGGTCAAGGTCTCATACAGCAACCTTGACTGCCTTTTTTCTGGAGGATTCCTGCTTTTTGGAACCTCCTTGCCACAGTTTTTAAAAGTCTGTTTACCAGTATTTTGCTGAGACAGTTTAGTTTGTTTCTTGCCAAAAGTGCACAAGGGAGCAGAAACTCCTTTGGAAAATTTGAAGAGAAAGGGCAGAAAAATATTACCTGTATCAGCTGACCTCTCTCATCACATTTTTGATAACCTCTGCAACAGAGGATCCAAAATCTAAATCTCTATTAAAAAAAATGAGATTTTAAATTTTTCATTTATCATCTTGGAGGTTCAGGGAATGTAGCCAGGTAAACCTTCTCAACATAGTACCAGTGGCAATATCCCTGGATGGAGTATCTACAGAGTCATATACACACTTTAAACAATGAGAAGTGACCTGAGAAACTGAAGAAACTAAATCACTCACAGCAGATTTTTCCTCACAGGAGGGAACTGTATCATTCATCATACCTTCACAATTAGTCAGAATAAACTTTAACAATTCAAAATTCTAAAAATGAAGTTGCAGAAGCATATATCTTATCAATCATTTTACCATCCTTGTCAGAAGGGGAAGGATTAGAATTAAAATGTTTGGCAGCAACTACATTAACTAAAGCTATAGCTGCTGGGTCAGGCCTGTGATAAGTGTGTAAAAATTTGAAAGACTTATGATCCTTGTACCTTCTAACCGCTTTCTTAGGTGCAGCAGGCTGGAAATGAGGAAAACCACAGCTGTGGCAAACATGCGGGAGGAGGTAACTGGAAATTAAGTTCTAACAGTTCACAATAATTTGAGTGACTGAGAAACCTCATTGTTCTCCCACTGAAAACACTGGCACATTCTGGAAGTAGTCTCAGAGAAGCAGAATCCCTGAAGGTGAGATTCAGATGACATGCTCTCCAGAGAGTCTGAATCAGAAATCTGAGGAGAAAATCCTGTACTTGTTGAATCACATTCAGGTTCTTGAATCTCTTCAGGAAAAAAATAATCCCTTTTTCTTTGAACAGAAACCACATGATAAGAAGGGACAATAGTCTGAACCATAACCCAGACTTAAACTATTCTTGTGTAGAGAAAATATTTTCAGTTTCATTTTGACATAAAAATTGTATCAAATGAGATTATTAATGTCAGCAACAGCTTTCCCCAAGACTGGGAACAATATTCTGGGTAAGCAAGGGCACCTTCCCTACTCCTTCCATCTAAAACTGACAAGAGTACTTCTCCCTGAGCAATTGAGGGGACCCGAATAGCCACAAAGGATGCAGCCTCCACACTGTGGCTGTATAGACAACACCAGAGGGATCTGGGGAAAAAAAGTGAGTGGTCTGAGGAACCAACTTTGGAAACAGCAGTCACCCAACTGCGGCTGGAGCCAATTGGTAGCCTGCTATACTGGCAAAGGCTTTTAGTTTTCTTTTTGTGGCTGGAAAAAGAACCAGTTCTGAGATCAGTCATTTGTTCCACGTTCAAAGCAAATAATGGTGCTTTATTCCCAGGTAAACTAAGCAACATAAGCAAGTAAAATTTTACAGTACTAAAAAGTAACTTTTCCCAGTAAAAAGCACTCTAATGCACTTTCAGTCCCAAAATGTAAACAAAATTTTCCACAGAAAAAAAATGCTTTCAGAATGTTAAAATTAACCTTTAAACAATCAGAAACAAGAGTTATCTCTTAAAAATACTTTAAAGTCACATGACTGTCAAAATTGCATATTCCTAGCTTAAAATAGAATATGTGGAATGTATTTGCCCAAAGAAAGCTCATCTGTCTCACAATGGATCAGCACAAGCAGACTGTTGATCCTTGAAAGCCTGCAGAGAGCACTCTCTTCAGCAGTAAGAAAGCTCAGAAGGGCTTAGCACCAAAACCTCTCTTTTAGTCAGCTCATCTTGTGCTGTTTCAGAGTATGGAAGGTGCCCTGAACCTTTGCAAGCTGGCCGTCCGTTACAGCATATGCAGAATATTACCCCTACACAGTTTAGGCTACTGCAGCAGTGAGTGATCTATATGAAGGACATCAGGAAATGCATATATTAAAAAAGCTAATTAGCAGATTATATAGGAGTCTTTTTGAAAAGGCAGAATTCAAGACTTGCAAATGGCATCAAGATTGGGATAAAAACTTGGGAACACAATTCTTGAGGGATGAATGGGAAGCAATCTGTCTGGCTCTAAAAACTGCCACCAAGTCTAGGAAGTTTCAGAAATTTGGTTGGAAATGTTAGCATAAATATTTCAATACCTAGAGAGACTTCAAAAATTTTCTCAATGGTTATTCCAAAGTGCTGGAGGTGTGACAGTGATCAGGTAAGGAAGCTGTGGACTATATCTTCTGTGTTTGCCTAGTTAGTCCAATTCAAGATGGATATACAATCATAAAATATAGGGCAAAATGTGGCAGCTTAAGAGAGAAAACATACTACTGATTTGGATAAGAAAGAAAAAAAATATAAGATCACAAGGTAGTTTTAATTAATCTTTTTAGTAGTTAAACAGCGATCACCAGAGGATGGAAAAGATATTCAAAGAAAGGGGACTGTAAATAAAATGACAGAAGTAACAAAAAGGGGCGGAAGAGGTTGAGTAAATTTTGTAGTCAAGTGGGCGTTGTGCAATCATGTACTAGAGGAAGACTGAACAAGAATTCTTGCATCAAGCAACTGACAAGAAAAGGTTAACATCAAAGATTAGATTTCATTGGGGCTAGCTGTGTGAATTCTTTTGGTTTAGATAACCTGCTTAATTGCCTGTATACTCTCTAGGGGCTACCTCTCTGACTCATAATATATTATTATTTTTTTTTTTTTTGTGATCTAAATATTTTTTTTTTTAATGAAAGAATTCTGTTCGCAATAAAGCTCCTTTGTTATTTGGAAAAAAAGTGCTGGCAGAAGGTATGAGTTATAGTGGAAAGCAGGAGACTATTCTTAAAATGATGCGCTCAGTTAAACAGTATTGTCTATGTCACCATCCTCATCTATGGTCATGAATTTGGGGTAGTGACTGAAAGGAGGAGACTGCATTTATTTGTAAGGTTCTGGAACACTGAAGAGTTTGGCAATCTGGGAGAATTTGTGAGCACAGCCTCTGCTCCTCAGGATTGAAAACAGACAGTTGAGGTGGTTTGGGCACTTAGTGAGGACATTTTACGTTACAAAGAGATTATTTTATTTCCTGCTGGATTTAAATTAAAAAAAAAAAAGGCATTGAAGTTTGTGGTTGTCCTCCCGTGAAAATCACTTCAATGATGACAACTCATGTGGCGGCCCACATCAGAATATCATTTTAATGAGTTTCCATACTATACTGACAGTGACTGTGGGATGCAGTTGTTTCTTTAAGCAGCTATAAGAGGATTGCCAGAATACAAAAAAGATGTTATGTACTCACTATAATGTTCCATCTGTGTTGTCTATTTTCACTCTTCCCCAACCTGTGAGTCTTGGATCAAACTTATCATCAGCCCCTTTTCCCCCATTTTTTTTCTACATGAGGTCAGGGTATCACATTAACTGTTGTCAACTCTCTCGATTCAGTGCCACACACCTGCCGTCTTCAATACTCATGCCTGACTGTCGCAGATCTTCTTTCACACAATCCATCCACCTCTGCTGGATGTCCTCGCTTCCTCTTACCTTCTTTCCTGTCTGTTCCAAGTCTTTCTCACCAGATTGTTTTCTGCTTTTCTACACATGTGCCCAAACCACCATAATCTGTTCTCTTTGATCTTTTCTGCAACTGGAGCTACTTTAGTTTCTGCTCTTACGTCCTCATTTTGTCTGTTCCACAGTGTGCATCCTACCACCTTTCTCAGGCACTTAATTTTCATCACATCTAGCTTCTTCAACTGTTCTGCCTTTACTGCCCAGGTTTCTGTACCATACAGTAGTACTGGTCGCACCGCTGTCTTGTACACCTTACTTTTCAGCTTCTTTGGCATTCTTCTGTCATAGGCTACACCTGATACTCTCCCCTCTGATTATAGCTTTGACCTCTTCATTCATACTACCCTTCTCCTCAACCACCCCTCTCAGATACTTGAAGCTGTTTACCTCTTCCACTATCTTCCCTTCTATCTCTATTCTCAGCTTCTTCTGATTTCCCTAGTTTGCTGCCATTACCACAGTCTTATCTGTGCTTAGTTTCATCCCATGTGCCTTCAGACTTTTCATTCCATTCTATCCTTTGCTGAAGTTCTAGCTCAGAGTCTGCCTGTACTGCCACATCGTCTGCATACAGCAGCTTTGTTGATCTGTCCCCTCCAACCTGTTTGCTAATGTAGTCCATCACCAGTATGAACAGTAGTGGGCTCAGAGCTGAACCCTGATGTACACTCACTCTGACTCAGCCACTTTCTAAATCTTTAGGCTGTGAAACTAGAATTCCTCCCCTACCCATAATGTTTCACTCCCCAGATTACCTCAAATCAAGTTTGCTGCTAACTATATACAAAAATATACATATAATTACGCAACTACTAGAAAGAGACAGAACAAGGCTCAGGAGCTCAATCAGGAACTTTGGTTCCTATAAGCATAACCATCAGGACTTTCACAGCTATGGGCAGAGGGCAGGAGGGTAGGAAGGTTGAGGAAGAATGAAAATGGACAACACAGATGGAACGTTATGGTGAGTGTATACAACTACATTATCTGATGTTATCATTTTCATTCGTTCCTTAACGTGTGGGACAGAGTCGCCAGTTACAGTAAGATTGGGTGACCCTCAAGGAAGAATATTCCAGTGCCCTGCAGAACCAAAGGCAGCTCTATTTCTGAAAAAAAAAAAAAAAAAGATATTGCATCTAAACACCTTTACTGAATTATCACTTGTGACATGGGCAAATTTACATTTATATAAAAGTAATCACACTAATTTACATAACATTTTACTTCACATGTATTGCTATATTATCATACAACCTAAGCAACATTACATAAATTATTCAATTCCTGCCTTTTTTTTTTTTTAAACAAGAAACATCTTTATTAAACCATCACTTACCACACAGGTAATCATACATTTACATAAATGAAAAACCACACCAATACAATCCTAGTTGCAAGCATTTTACAATACAAACCTTACTGACACACTCCCAGTTGCAAACATTTTACACCACTTATAATCTACCCAGTCTTTTTCAGTCAAACATTACATAGCGTATTTAAGTCTTGCCGCCGTTTAAACTTCATTCCTCCCTTGTATGTATTGTTCTCACAATTTCCATTTTTTCCCATGTAGTTTGCTCCTACCCTTTTCCGAATACCTCAATTCCAGTTGTTTTATCTCTGTTACTATAATTCACTACTTCTAGTACAGTTGGTTTAGATTTTGATTTTCTACTAATTGCTTTTTTGGCAGCCACCACTATTATACACAGCAAGGCCTTACCATGCCTAGGCAATTCAGACCATGTAGCATAATTCAGAAAAATCATCTCCCTCATCAGACCAATCTGCCCATCCAGCATCTCAGACAGTGCATCCCGCAGGGAATCCTTAAACTCCGCCAATTCACTGCACTTCCAGAAAATATGTTCCCAATTACCTCTTTCTTCCCTGTTACACCTCCAACATTTGCTGTCTGCCTGAGGAAAAATTCACTGGAGTCTACTTGGGGTATAGAAATATCTATCCAAACATTTCAAGGCAAAAATTCTAAATCTTCTAATTTTGTTGCATATTGGGGAGACATACATATATCCTCCCACTGTTTGTAAATTGATTATCCAGTCTCTCTTCCCAATCCTTTCTAACCACCTCTGATTGATTCTTATAATGATCATGCAATATTTTTATATACTCTACTAATTATTCCTTTTTAATGGCAGCTTCTGTTCTAGATTCTACTAAAATCTCTACCAGTGCTGGTCTTTCATTTAGGACCCTCCCCCAGTGCTGGTCTTTCATTTAGGACCCTCCCCCATTTCTTTCTCTTTGCCTATATTCTGATATCAATAGGTTCATAGGTGTGTACTAGGCTAACAGCGCTAGAGCCTATATAAGCCTAGCCCAAGAAGATTCCCTGACATCATGCCGCCCAAAGTTAGTTCCCAGTGCCCCTGTCAAGCAAGGCCATTGAAGTGATCCCCGGGGTGAACATCCACTCAAGATTTCTCTTAAAGAGGGCCAGTGAAGTGCTCTGCTTGATGTGAATGAGAAGTTTGTTCCAGAGTATGGGAAATCTCTGGGTTAGGAACCTGTCCCTCCAGCATGTTCTGTTTATTGTGGTAATGAGGTTAGGGACTGGGATTTCTTTAGGTGCAGCATATTTAGCAGCTCTGGGTCAGACATGGCTTTGTAGGTCAAACAGAGATCGCCTCTAAGCAGGCGATGAGACAAGAGTATAGCTGGAGTTTTTTTAATCTGTCCATATAGGGCATGTGTCTAAGGCCTAAGATCCTCTTAGTGAGGTATGTTTGTGGCCTTTCCAGTTGTTGTAGTGTCTAGTGAGGTACATACGAAATGAGGCATTGTATTCTATAATAGATCTAATGAGGGACGAGTAGAGAGGGACTATGACCTCTTTCTTCCTGGATGAGGAACCTTTTGTAATGAGATGTGCCACATAAGACTTTCTGCCTACAGTGGCAATGTGGTTATCAAATGACAGGTTGCTGCCAACCTGTGTCCCCAGGTCTACTTTCGGTGTATAGTGGACTAATGTCTATGTGGTAGTTCGTGGGCACCGAATTTTTCCCAAAGTGAATGACAATTCACTTTTTGGCACGGAGCTTAAGGCCATGGTTCTGGCACCAGTCACTGGTGTCAGTGAGGCCTTTTTGTAGAATGTCTACATCAGTTGGAGAATCAATAATGGCTCCCAGTTTGCAATCATCTGCGAACTTGGTCAGCCAAAGTCCCTTTGTGTTGGCTTGAACTACAGAGAAGTAGATGCCAAACAGGAGAGGATCTAGGACCAATCCCTGTGGGACACCACTTGTAACTGGTTGGTAGTCATATTTGGAGTCCACTACTTTCACAGTGTGGGTTCCATCAGTGAGCCAGTTGGCAACCCATCTTATGACATAGGGGATTTATGCCTAGTTTAGTGAGTCTATCTAGGATTCCTGCGTGAGGGATGGTGTCGAAGGCCTTGGAAAGATCTAGGTAGGCTGTGTGAAATTCCTTGCCTCGTCCACAGCTCTGGTGACAGACTCGAAGAAGTCTATCAGGTTGAGCATGCATGATCTACCTTTCACAAACCCAAACTGCTTGGGGTCCAGAGTTTGGAGATTCCCTATGTCCATATTTATAAGGTCCATGACGATGCGCTTCATAGCCTTACATATCAAACTTGTCAGGCTAATGGGGCATTAGTTCCCAGGGTCTGTAGTCGCTCCCCCTTTGTGGAGTGGGATGACCATAGCAGTGCACCATTCGGTAGGAACAAAGCCTGAAATGAGGCTGTGATTGAACAGGGTTACTCAGGTGTGGTGCCAGTTCACTTTGTGATTCATGTAGAACACAGGCAGGGATATTATCAGGTCCCATGGAAGCTGTATTATTGGCTTTGGAGAGTGCAGTTTTTACCTGTGTAGCCGTGATAATAGGGACTTGGCATTCCTCAGATATTGTGATAGGACCGTTAGGGTGTTAAGGGGAGGGTAAAGTTCACTGTGAACCTGTCAGCCAATATGTTGGCAATATTAGTTGGTTCTATATATGTATTGCCATTGTGCTGTACCTCAGAGCAGAGCAGAATATTGCCATGTAAATCCTTGACATAACTATAGAATGCCTTGTGGTTGTCTTTAGAATCTGGAGCAATTTTGTTTTCGTAGCTAGCTTTAGAGGATTTGATGATGGATCTCAGTTTTTTTTGCTGAGGCTGACAAGGGAGTTTTTCCAGTCTTGGGACTTCACCTTTGTCTGCAACCGTTTTTTCCTTCTGTTGTAGTGTTTGTTTATGGTGGGGGACCACCAGACTGGGTTCCTTTTTTTGGAGGAGAGTGTCTTGGTTCTGTTTGGTATGGCCAATTTCAAGCACTTATGTACGTGCTCATACAGTGATTGGTGTATGATTCAGTCATGCACCTATTTTCCAATAGGGAAGGCAATCTCTAACCCGCAGTCCAAATAAACTCTTGGCATCTTCCCATTCTATCATCTTTCCGTCTCTAGTTATTTGCTCCCAATAACTTGGTTCCTTTGCCAGTTTTCTGCAATAAATTCCAGCCCCGCTCTTGCCTGTTGTCTAAATTCCTAACTGCAGTCATCCCTATCGGCAGAATCCACTTTCTCCAGTCCCGTGTTGGCTTAGTTCTTGGAATACTTTCTGCTACTTTATGGATATAATACTCAGCATGATTATCATTATCCTCATTAAAGGCCTGCATCCAAAATCCCAGTCTCAGTCTCTCCTTATTTCTTGAGCTTCCCCCCATTTCATCATCATCCCTTTCCACTTTGAAATCTAGTTTTCTGTTTGTGTTATGTATAGCAGTCTTAACTGTGTAGCTATGAAAAAACACTTCAAATTGGGTAGACTCATTCCATTCTTACTGACTTGGTTCAGGGACGTCAGGGTCCAATGTTGGCCTCAGATCCCCTGTCTTTTTTGGTACTAAAAAGAATCCAGAGTAAATCCCTGATTCTATGTGATTGCGGGGGGGGGGGGGGGCTCACAGATGACTCTTTTGTCTAGCAGCTGTACAATCTCCAAAGCTGCCGATTCCTTCTGAATGGATGGAACATCGGAGAGGGATCTATATGTTTTGGGATGTTTTAAAAAGGGAATGGAATAGCCTCTGGATATGATCCTTTGCATCCATAAATCATTTGTGATGGCTATCCGGGCTCCTGGGTGCAAGGATAAGCGGCCCCCGACTGCCTCCAGAGAGGGACAGTTGGGCAACCCTTCAAGAGCGCTGAAAGGGTCTGTCCGAGAACAAATCTCAAGACCCTTGATTTTGTGGACTCCCTCTGCCACATGGGAGGCATCTATGATTATTTCTGTTTCCCCTCTGCCCTTGCAGTAAAATTCTCCCAGGGATTCCTGGCCCTAGACTCTCTGTTATGGGGATGGGCAGTGGAGCTTTTCTGAAGTAGCTCCTTTTTGGTGGCTGCCATAACAACCATGGCATCTACAAGGATTTCTTTGGTCCAATGTGGTCAGTCTGTTGGGGCACCAAGTATCCTATCTGTGCATTTGGGGATAGGTTCTACAGCATCCGACTCCTTCCACCCCCCTGGTTGATACATAGATGAGTGCAAAACTAGGGGGGACACCTAAGATGTAGATGGACAGGACCCAACAGCCTCCAAGAACACAGTTTCTGCTAGGGTAGGGTTTTGGGTAGACCTATCATCTTCTTGGCGCAGGATTTCTAAGACATTTCCAGGTGGAGATCTTGGGTCCCTTCCCTTTCCTCTAAATCAGGGTCTTCAGTGACAGATTCTGTGGAGAATCCAGGTGCCTCCTCTTGCACCTTCTCTTTCCTGGCTACTTCCTCGAGGGGATGCTCCGGGGAGTTACTGGAAGAGGCCTGGGGTGCCAAGGGTGGAGACTTTCCTGGGTTGGCTGTCCTGGAGGTGGCATACGTGGGGGTCTAAGACACAGTATCAAATGAGTTACCAGGTGGATCCGAAAGTATTAAAGCAGAGGATCTTCTTGGCAAGGAGAGAACCCTCTCCACCGCATTAAAGGCGGATGGGCCTGGAGACAACACAGACATTCTCCACAGAGCCAAAGCTGTTGGGGTAGAATGCACTCAAGCCACACTGGCTATCTGCTCCAAAGGGATAGTCGGTGCTGAATTGTTGAACGCCGAGGCTCTGAGGGGAAGTGATAGCTCTGAAAACTTTGGAGTCGAAGTCAACACCTCAGAACTGAAGCAGAGGCTTCTGCTCCAACAGCCACTCTGCTGCAACACTGTCAGAGCTGAGCGAGTCAGGGAAGTTATCAGAGTCAGAGAGATAATCACTACAGACTCTGACACCAACTCTTGGGGCCTTTGGACCTCAGGAATCTAAAGCAGAAAGTCAGATAGGAAGGAGCAAGAGGCCCGCAAAGAGAAAGTCGACTCAGACCCAGGGGGAATGGAGCTGGTATAACCCCCATCTGGATCTGCATCTGAAAGAATAATCGCATAAGTCTGTCCACCTCAAATCCGGAAAGGGTATGGGAAGACCTGACAGAAGACATGGAAGGTGGTTTAGTGGATGTTATAGGAGATCTGTCCAGAAAAGGAGATCCTGAGGCAGAAACAGTCCGACTCGAGGATGGAAGTGGGGCTCGCGTCTGAGGAGATGAATTTCCAGACTTACTCGGATCCAAGGATATCAGATCTGGGAGCATTTTTGGGAGACTTGCTGGATGTCGAGGCAGACTCGTCCGTGGAATGTTTTCGGTGTTCCCGGACATCCTTATGCTTTTTGGCAGGGGACTGAGTCCCTGAAATAGAAGAACCCACAGCTGGGCCAGAGGAAGGAATCAGGCCCTTTAAAATAAGTTTGTTTCAGCTGTCTACTAACGCACGTGCATGAAACCCTTCACAGATGGAACAGGAGGTTTTCAGATGAGAAGGGCCACGACAATACACACACTCTCTGTGGGCATCAGATAAAGGAATCTTGTGCCCAAAGGAAGTGCACTTTTTAAACCCTAAGGGTTTATCAGACATCCTAAAGTCACGGAAATAAAAGGGAAAGGAAGAGGAGGTTAAAAAATCCCTCAAGAAATGACAAACGGATTTTTTTTTTTTAAAGATACAACTAGAAGATAGGGGAAAAAGAGAATTAAGGTAATAGCAGAGAAAAAACTGACTTATCTGAAAAGGTTGACCAGAAATTCTCAGCTGACTTTGAGCGAACGGATCAAGATGCTTCCTGTCAGAGAGGCAAATGAGATCTGAGGTCATCTGGGGGAATGGGGCATTATGAGTAGGGGAGGAGCTCGAGCTTTGAAGCCTAAAGCTTTGCTCAAGCCTAAAGTTTTGGAAAGCGGCCAAGTCGGATTCGAGAATCAGATCAGAGACCCACAGGATGAGGAACAAATGAAAATGACAACATCCGATATGCCATTAGGAAAGACAAAAATTCAACTTTTCATTCAGAGAGTTCATTAGCTCCATTTGGGGCTTGATAGTTTAGGGTGATAAAAACTAACAGTAAATAATCTATTAAAGAAAGAACTTCTGGCAAGACTGTGAGCCACACTTGGAAAAATGAAAGTGTAAAGAAAAATACTAGCTATGTTATTTTTGGCCAGAAATGTCAATGCAAATGCAGCAAAGACTTCAGAAGTGTGATGGATATCACAATAAAACCCTTAAAGCAAGAGATTATTTTCTACTAATTTCTAGGAATCCTTGAGTAAATGAAGGGAAAATGTGTCATATCAAGATTATGCATCTTATGTGTGCTGATTAATTGTCAAAGATTCCTAAATTTGTCAAGTTAACATATACTACATACAAGGTGTGCACTGAAAGCAATATTTTTATGGCCTGGAATTTTTCATGTGATACAAGACTATTTACTTATTCATTTGTTAAGCAGGTAAATGTACTGACTCAAATACTATTTTCAGGCATGAAAATGGCCAGCTGGCAAAGGAAAGGCAGTTTGGTACAATGACCAACTGCAAGTTGCAGTAACAATATAAGTACACATTACATGGTAATCATCACAATATAACATTTCAACAAAAAAAACAGACAATTGTAAGGTCAAACAAAAAACAGTGGGCAATTTTAGACAGGGGGATATGAAATATGCATATAATTAAACAACTCAAGACACCTAGAAATACCTATATAAGTAAAGGAGATCCGTGCCATCACCTTTATTCATTATGCTGACGCGTGCAGCATGTGTGTGACGTACGATGCTGGCAAGAATTAAACACTTTGGTATACCAGCTTGAAGAAGGGCTCTCCTTGGCAGGAGATCGGACAGGTTATGAATACTGCAACAGTGATATGGAAGGACATATATTATTATGACCAGCACACAAGATGCTTGCCTTCATTAAGCGAAGCAGGCAGTTACAATTCAGCACAGTTCCTACAGAAGCAACCATTAAGATATAGCAGAGAACCAGTGAGCACCCAAGGACATTTTAGTGTTCACACTGTGGATTGGAAACTGCTGTGGAGAAATTAAACATTTCATCAGAATTGGTATTTGTCAGTGTTTGGTTTGTTTCACTGCCTGAGGTGATCAGTGAACAGTTCAGAGAGATATATAAACACAAGTGTCCTAACAGGCATTTGTACGAGGAGCTGAGGAGGAGAGTTGAGTTAAAAGATGCCCAAGACATCCAAACAGTCTACAGATCTACTACCAGATGAAATCCCTAGTATACAAGTTCAATCCCAGATTCCTATAAATTTTAAAAGTATGTTGGCACCTCTAAATCTGAGAATATGGTACACTCCTGGTAAAAAGGGGACTACTGTCCTAGTGTGTGTGTGGTGGTGGGGGCACAGCTGTTGTTGGAGAACTGTAAACAGCTCAGTGTCTTGTTCACTTCTGACAGCAGGAAAAGCAAAAAGTTGAGAAACAAACTGTGAATGGTGTCAGTGCTGCAAATTGAGCTATGATGCTTTAGGAAGACTCAAATTCATGGACATCTCCACTATGATGTATGGTCATGAACGGTGGACAATGCCCAAGCAATGAGTGAGATCACATGTAAAGATGTGGTAGAAATCAAGCTTCTATGTAGGTTCACTGGATATGTTCTCAAAAGAGGAGTATGTTGATGATCTAAAGGACTCAAAACACAGCCAACTCAAAACATTTGGAAGGAATTAAACAGAAAAGTCAAATGACGCAGTTCATGAATCTTGCAAGGATGTTTTTCCGGTGACAGTCTGAGTTGTTTGAGGCATAGTTTTCAGAGAGACCCGTGATACACTGGTAAATTTTCTCTCTCACCTTGTCTGACTGTGCTTGGAAAGGATGACATGGAATCTGCATGTAGGGACACAAGTTTACTCTACCCTGCTCAGTCTTAAACTTCCATATCGCTTGCCAGAACAATAAGAAGCAAGTGAAACTTCAAAAATAACTTGCAGAGTGGCATTAACACCTGCCTAGTTCTAATAGCTACATATCTATCACCAAACCTCTACAGTATCCTAGTTCTTCCAACAACCTTGTCACACAGGCCTGCCTTCAGATAGTCTGATG